>NW_013665922.1:595166-609677 GCF_000517525.1 Limulus polyphemus
GAAAACTGTGTGTATCAATCTTGTTGGCAAATATCATAAATCGGAGATATATCAGCATTTATTTAACTTCTAAATATAAATTACAATTTAACTCAGTTTTAGGCTATTTGAAATTGTAATACGTAACACCACTTAGGTATTTTATAAGAGATAAATATTTTGGAGGGATTAGATTAAACAAATAATAACACATGTCGTACCTAGCAAATTGGGTAACATTTTATAATAGGGGAGGATCACCAAGAATTGATCTTGGAATTCGAATGCGAAAATGATACTTAACGAAAGTGCAAATGATAAGGACTTCACAGCTTTTTCTAGAGCAAAATATTAAGTATAAATGAAGATGTGGCTACATAAAGATCGATGAATTAATGGATATTAACTATATATATTAGGAACCTTGAATAACTAGCATTGCAATTGTAAACAACCTCGTTCAGAATGCGTTTACAAGATACTGATCAAGCTGAAACATTGTGCAGTCTATTGGGTTTTGATATCGATTTTACACAAACGGAAAACTTCATCATTTTGTAGTTACACACAAAATGGAGCTAATAACATCCTTTATTGGATATATAATGCAGCAGAAACTTTGGTTATACATTAATCATATTTTTCAACATGTTACTGAATATGATTTATTTAGTTTCTCTGCTGTCTTTTACATCTTGTTGTCCTATAATAAGTAATAAATGCTCTGCATCATTGGGTAAGATAATAGATAATACTGAAATACGGCTTGTTTTATCAATAGAATTAAAATATTCAGTGTCACACGATTTTCACGAGTGTCATAGAATCATCTACTCCGACAAATATCTGGTATAATATCTATTTATGCATTTTTTCATGATATGTTCACTTTCTTTGTCATCATCACCTCCATCAACACTATCTTTAATTAAGACCAAAACATCATTATCAATAAAATCCATATCATCATTTTCATCATGTAAAACTTTATAATTGATGTTCTCAATATTCTTATTGTAATTTCGTCGTGGTAGTTTCCTCTTACGGTATGTTGCATTATTAGTACTTTCCAATACAATTTTTAACTGCTTTTCCCAACGTCTCCAATTATCAGCAAAAGTTGATAACCCATCATATTCATAACCACAAAAAGAGCATGGTAAACGTTTTGAAAATTTAGGCCATTTACATTTGCAAGATAATGGTCACATTTTGAACTAGAATTGTAATGTTTTCAACAATTATTAAAGAGTCGTTATCAATTTCAATCCGACGATCTGGAGCAGACAGTGGTCCACTTATGTTAAAAATAGGCTAAGTCGTCATCGTGAAAACAAAACAAACCAGTTTTTATAATGGGTGTTTTTTTTGTTTTTTTTATCAACACGAGCTTTCCCAATTTGCAGATACAGACGTTGTTAAAAAAGGATTACTTATTCTGTAGGTCTGCCATTTGATCATTTTTAAGCTTAAAGTACCTTATGATTACAATATAAATATATTAAAATGCATATTTCTAAATTGCAAATAATGAGCTAAATTATGCAAACACTTTTCAGATTTCTAGCAAATTAGGTAAATTCGTTGTAGCATTATTACTAAAGATTTAGTGGTAATGTTGTCACGTGAGTATTCATACTCAATCACTCTATCTCTCACCGTTGTGACACTACTGCGCTACTAGATGTATACTTCCTAAAAGGCAAAGTGCACTGTTACATGGCGTTCCAAAGGATGTTATTGAAATAAATTTTGCAACCGTTCTCCCTGTCATTTATTGAACAATTGTTGACCACTTTGTAGTAAAGTATAAATGTCTTTGAAAAAGTTGATGAAGTTTTAAGCACCTTCAATGAGTTTAATCACTATTTCTAATATGCAATATGCAAATTTATGAACAATTTAAACTGCAAGGCCTTCTAGCCAATAAACAGGTAGCAGGAATATTCTCTTGAGAGATATACAATTTCATGGCGATCCGTCAAGTCATCTTAGATATCTACCGTTTAAATTTAGTGAGGTTAATTTATGAACTTCCTGTACATGTATATACAAAACCACTTCAAACTTCAATCCATCTTGCATATAACCAGGCATTCTCTCTAGAATTTGTTTACACGTAATTTAATACTGTCCTTCAATAGGTTAAACAATATCTGAATTTTCAGTATAAAACTTTTTATGAATAGCAAAGATATATTCATATTAATATGAATCTGACAGCATTTATCAAATTTTATCCTATCTAATTTATTGAAACACCAAAAAAAATTATTTACTATAAAACGAGGTTTCCATAATTTTTCAAATCCAACCAAAAATCATTTATTGGATGTGACTGACAAAGAACTAACATTTGGATACCTAATATGTTTTCATAGAACCATATAATCCTCATATCAGATTTTTAGTTCAATAGATTTATTTTTCTACAAAATATAAAAACAACTTTGAATAGATTTAATGTTCACTGATCTATGACATATTTGCTTGTGCTTTCATATAGTACTTGCTGCAATTACTTCTCATATCACTAAATCTCTTTCTACTTTTGTCATTTTAGGACTATGTAATCGACATAATGTATCTAACTGATTTACTTTTTGTTCATGGCATATCATATCTGCCAAAACAACTACGTCCAGACGTACAATGTTCACGTGGTTTGGTCCAGGGTGCACTCGAAAGGAATTAAATGAAGATATACTAGATATATATAGATTGGTTAGTGTTCAAATTTGTGCAATATTATTAAATGTGTAAATAAAGTGAATCAGAGGTCATAGACTTCTGAAAATGTGAAAAGAAATATAATGCAAAATAGCCATAACACTGTTCTTAATACAAATATTTGGTCAAAATCCTGACCATTTAGTGTTGCACTTTTCTAAATTTGCTGTCTCTACGGCCATATTTCTCTTTTATTTTAATGTTGGCTTTTGCTAATGGTTTGATAAGCAATGCTTACATTTTAAGACTAGAAGGAAGGCAGCTATTCATCACCACCAACCGCTAACTCTTAGGCTACTCTTGTACCAACGAATAGTGGGATTGATCGTCACGTTATAACGCCAATACGGCTGAAAGGGCGAGCATGTTCGGTGGAACTGGGATTCGAACCCGCGACCCGCAGATTGCGAGTCGAGCGCCCTAATCACCTGGCCATGCCGGGCCCACTATTCGATTTGAAGAATATCTATAATTTACAAGCACTAATATCTGTTTGTTTGAAGTTAAGCACAAAGCTATACAATGGGCTATCTGTACTCTGCCCACCACGGGTATCGAAACCCGGTTTCTAGCGTTGTAAGTCCGCAGACATATCGCTGTGCCACTGGGGAGCGACTCTTTAAGAGGCAACAGAAAATTTTCTGCAAGCCTTATTTGCAAGTTCCTTTTTAAATTGGATAATAATTCTCATTTCTATTGGATAGTTAATAAGATCTAGTGATTATTCTGTTAATATTCGTCCTTCACTGTATTATGGAAAAGTTAAGTTACTCTTGACAATAAACATGAATTACTTATGTGATGGAAAACTTTCTAATTTATTATGAAGAGCATTTCACTGAATGTAGATAGAAAATTTGGTGGTATATTATTTCTAATCGGTTCTAATGAATTAGCCTTAGAAACTTCGTTTTATTTAAAAGCTACATAAAAACTGATTGATATCAAGACACACGGTAGTACGTCGTGCGGCCAAAACAACCTGCAGAACACATTGTGTGTTATTAAGAGGAGTGATGGTTTAGCAATTATTACTTCCTCTAGCTTGGACTGTAGTAATCCAAACTATCACATGTTTTCAGCAGATGTGCTCTACTGGACCATTACTCTACATACCAAATTTCAACTCAATCCATTAAGAAACACACGAGGTATAAAATCTCCAATTGTGATTGAAGGTTGTTTTTTCTTCTACGCACCGAAAGTTTGTTTGTTTGCTTTAAACTTCGCGCTAAGCTACACGAGTGCTATCTACGCTAGCCGTCCCTATATTAGCAATGAAAGACTAGAGGGAAGGCAGCTAGTCATTACCAGTAGGTAAATGTAAAAACGTGACTGGACTGAATACTTTAAGCAAATGTTTTATGTCCACACTGATTTTCTTAGATGTGATTGTTCTAAGTAACATTTATGACTATATGTTTTTTTTATTTATTAAGTAAGTAAACTTAATCTGAACTAGGTTAAACAAAAAATTTTACTTAAGTAATACGTCCAAGCAATTATATAAATACACAATGACAACATATATTTATTTTTTCTAACACTGCAGATTCTATAAAGAATGTCAAAGGTACGTTCGACGGAATATGCGTTATACTACATGTTTATGATATTTTTGTGATCGATATTATATGGTCATTATATATATAGTTTGGGATCCGGCGTGGTATAGTTAATAGCGTGTGAATTTGGCAAATCCACCATTGGAATTTGCCGAGCATTTTGTTGTAAGTATATTTTACCTTTGAAAGAAATCATATTATTTAAAACGCCAACCAAAACATGGCTGTAAACATTTAAAAATAGTATATGGAATTGTGACTTGTGAAAAGAAAGTGCGTGTAAATACATTTATTTCTCAAAAGCGCTAAAGTAGAACAAAAAAAACGATGCAAGATTTATTTTAAAAATTATACGTGGCTTAAAATAAGTATATTTATCTCAAAAAGGTAGACTTAAGAAAGAGAATACAGTTTGGGAAAAAAATTATTTATACCTATATATATATATATATATATACCTTTTTTTATTTGATTTCCATTTGGTTAAACATTGCAAGATGTAGCTAAAAAGTGTCACTTATAGCTTGAAAAAATAATAAACTTTAAAGAAAACAGTTGTCGAAAAATCTTTGACGATTCAGAGATTTATTAGTTTTTTTTTTTAGTAACAACGCTACTTGTGTTATCGAAAAGTTGAAAAAACAACTCTGGTTTTACTTTCACCCCTACTAAAGTAAGTATATTTGAAAATGCAAGTTTTTCGTCTTTGTTTTCACAAATATTTGATTGCTGTCTTGCAAACTTCTTGAAAGAAAATAATTTTGTACAAAGTGTTATTAATTTTCAATTCAAAATTTTTTACGCAGTTTTTCACAATTAAACGTAATATAATATCGATGATATGTTTAATCCAATGATCAATCAAATATTAATTGGCTATTTTTTTGACAAGATACATATATAAGAGAAGTAACACTCAATAAAACAGTGAGTATCATTATGAAGCACTAACATTGATTGAAAAGAGGAGGATTCTGTTTTCTACTGTGTATAAAACTTTAAATACACATTGACCTGGCATTGAATCTAGCACGTACCTTAAGGCTTAAAAAACTATATATTGAAGTAGTGACGCGTAAATCGTCAAACAGAAATAAGATTAAGTAAAATACTTTGGCATTTTTCTATGTGAACCGAGAGAAAAAAAACAGCTTTATCTTTTTTTGGCGAGTTTACGATTCAGTTACTGGAGATTTCGACGTCAAATTATTCCGCAGTGTTCTATTCAACATTGTGTGGAAAGTTTTACAATAGTACTGCCAAGTAACAACAATAAAACCCAAATTACACTTTACGAAACTTACAAAAACTAAATTATTAAAGCCTGTTTCTTTTTTGATGTGCTGTTTACCACAAAACTGCATAAGGGTTACCAGTGTTCTGTTCACCACACAGTTCCAGCTTCTTTTTGCATTACAAATCTTCGAGATTAACTTTGAGCTACAAGGAGGAACAATAATTTAAAGTGAAAAATTAGAAATATACAAAACTATATATAAATATGTCATGCATTAATACTGAAAAAATCCACATTCATTTTAACTACGCTAACTAGATCAATCAGCTTTTAAAAGTAAGATTATATAGAAAATCTACATCTACAGAATGCATATTAAATCACATCTTTGATATCAGTTCAAATGATATTAAAGCACATCTTTGATATCAGTTTCGAATGCAATACTTATTGTCTCTTAATTAAAACTAATAATAGTTATGAGAATCTCATCAAGATATTGAAGTTCTAGCTATTTCTTAAATACATCACAGAACTCGGACATTATTTGAATAGACAGTGCCTTACGTCTCAACGTACTGGAAAGATAAATTATATTTATCTAAAGTACAAGGTGGTTAGGGCGCTGACTCGTAATCTGAGGGTCACGGGTTCGAATCCCCGTCACACCAAACATGCCAACCTCCGCCTTTGCCTGGTCTTAAGTCCAGGGTGAGAAAGGAGAAGGGTTGGGCGCGGGGCTAGCAACTCCACCCCGTCAAAACCAACCTGCTACAAGTAACTGCAACAACACCTTCTGTTGGCGAGGTGTTGTTGCGGCCCTATGCTCCACTGGGAGTTTACAGGAATAAAACAAAAGTACAAATTGAAATATTAACTTCCCGAGAATTAGTACGACAGAACATTCTTAAACACATTTATAATCAGCATATCTTTTACACCTCAATATGATCTTTACGATCATTATTTGAGAACGTTTTTCGTAGTTAGTTCCCTATTGGCGACAATAGCTCATCACATAACTGAGAAGATTCCACGATTTCCTTTTCTAATATGACGCCCTCTACCTTTAAGCATATGTTAGCTTCTAATGCTTTTTCCACACCTTTCAATTATTTATCAATATGACATTCTACACTCCGTACCTAATTCTTTCACTAAGCTATGGAGAAAATATAGACTTTTAATGTAATGTAACAGATAATGAATGTATATTATAACTCTTTTACTTCTGCATACATAATTTTCTTCTTTACCAATTTTGATTCATATGTCAACATATCTTTTTAAAAACGCAGCTTGAGCTTCAGAATTATCGATGTAAATATTAAAGATAATTAGCTTAAATAAATTAACATGTATACTTCTTTACCAGATTACTTAAGGAAATATTTTAAAGGCACATCATTTTATTTATTCATTGATTCAAAGTTATTAAATAATTGATAAACTGATATACTATCCCAGTCATTCTCTAGTTTAGCTACATAAAGTAAAACACTTTGCTTAATTATTTTATGAAATACTAAGCAGATACAATTTCAGGTTTTGGTTTTATTTTCTTCATGGGTTATTCACAATTGGCTTCATTAAAAATAGTCGAGAATGTTTCAATATGTTGAAATATAAGACCTGGTATGGAATGCGAAAGAGTAAAACAATTGTCTTGTATCTACATAATTTTTTAAAAAAAGGCATTGATAGGAAAATATAAACATAATTTATTAATTCTGACGGAATATATTTTACGAACTTTATCGACCAATGTTCCACCTTTTTTAAATGTATAGATTAAGAAGCATTACGTTTAGACACATTCACGTGCTGTATAAATTAAGAAACATTATGTTTACACACATTTATTTGGTGTATAGTTTTAGAGACACAGTTGTGTTGGAATGGAAAACAATTAATACAAGCGTTTACTTTCTCGCCAACAAACTGGTAACTTCAAAGAAAAGATAACTGTATACAAACTCTTATCTTTGTGCGAGCAATATTTCCTTAGTTCAGTTCATGGTCTGGAAGTTGTTTGAAAGTTAACTTTGGTGAATAATTTCTTGGCTATAAATTAAGGAAGAACAGTTCTTGTGGAAGTTATTTCTTTTTATACAAATACGTGGATATAAGTACATTTTTGACAAGAATGAAGTACGCGATCGTTGCCTAATTTCTGTAATTGAAAAATAACTGCTATCTACAAGATACGTTTCATTGTCCCAAATATTATATATAAATGAGGTAACTACCAGATATTTCAACTGCCTACGAAATAAAATCACGTATAGTGGAAATATTAATTGTTTAATTTGTTCATCAAACACATAGTAATATGACATTCAAAAGTATTGGTAAAAAAATGAAAGTAATGATAATTTTAGAAACAGTTAATTAATAAAGAAACATATGAACCTTTTCTGTGTTTTAGTATGATTATGGACAGCATTTATTGAAAATATCGGAGATGTTACAAGAATTTAGTTATTAACGAACTCGACTTTAGGCTATAAGAGATGTAATATTTTTGAATGAAAGTTAAATGTTACAGTAATATTTATGATCATTATTATTATATTTCCATTTGTTACAATGACAAGTTTTTGTAATGTGATAATTTAATTGATCTTAGCTTTTTGTTTTGAAACTATAGATTAATCATCCAAATTTTTATTTAGACAATACAATATATTGCCCATATAAGAAAGCTGGTGTTTTTTAATTTTGGTGATTTTGTGATATTACGTAAAAATGTAAATGAAATATTATGGAATATAGTGAAGAAATAAAACTAAACCAACCACATTTCTCTACCTGAACTCATATAAGACATTTAAAAATTCTATGTTGGATAGTTACTCCCATTGTTACACTCAGGATGACATTGTGTCCTTCCTATCAATTATATAGTATTTTCAGGTCCAATCGATTTCCCTTACAGGAATAACATAGGTTCAAAGAATAACAAAGGATTCAACGAGATACATATTATAAAGCAATTCTGAGTTCTCTGGGTCTAATTGAGTTTGTGATGGAAAAGGCGATTGGGCTCAGTTAAGAAGAAACAAAATTAACAATCATTATTCAAGACATAAACACAGTGTGTTTAAGTATATGGCACTTCAGATGATAAGTATTTACTGGAGAGCTCGATTCAGACTCTTTATCTTTTAAGATTTGTTCCATACTGACTAAACTTTTTGTGATTTAGTTAAATCTGTAATATCAGGCGTATCCATGTTCATTCCTTTTAGAAAATTAGGGATGTTCTGATTTTGAGATATCACCTGTTTTGCCGTTTAAAGAAACTGCTGTCTATATTCAGATAACATGACACAACTATTTCCCCAACAGACAGCTGAGCGGTTATCCCTGGGGAACGACAAGGCACAATAGGTTGCTACAGCAACCTTACGAGTTACTTAAACATATATATATATTTATATATATATATACTTTTTGTATGAGCATAAATGTATCTGAATCTCTTATGCTAGTTTCATAAACCGACAGATTCATTGCACTAGGGCTATTGCTACAAAAAAGTGCTCCGAAATTTAAGGTCATGGGTGCGCTATTAGGATGACGGAAAAACCACTCTTCAAACAGTCTAGAGTACTCCAAGAGTGTTGATTTCCTGCCTTCCCACTAGTCTATCATTGATAACACAGGCCTGCAAATTTAAACTTCATAAAAGTTGTTTTGGTTTTAATAACGGATTTTCCATAATTCACCTACGCTGAAAACAATAGATATAATTTTTCTATCACATAAGAATTTTTTACAAATCGGGAAGAAGAAACAACTCGTACTTAGATCAAATTAGTATTTCGTTTACCACAATGAGCAGTTTTTATTATTATGTTTGTTAACAAAAATACAAATATACTGATGAAAAGGAAAGAAAAATGATGTCAAATAAATATGCATTCAAAGTCATCTTGATTTTTTTTTGTAAAAATCTACGTCTTTAAGTCTTAAAACTACGTGTTGCGTCTGGAGCATCTCGTTTCAATGACCAGCAATAATCAGCCATCATGCTGATGTTCCACCTTCCCTGATACCTTCTCTCCATTTCCTTAATGTTTTGATAAAACCTTTCCCCTTGTTCTCAGCTGACGAAACGAGATTTTCAGGGAAATGGTCAATATCCGAGTGTAAGAAATGAACTTTCAAGCTTATATTAAAAACTACCTTATGGAATTTATCGAGCATATTATTGACAATATTTTCGTAAGTTGTGTTCCTGCTGTTTCCTAAAAAAATATCAATAACATCTTCAAAGGCGACCCACGCTTCTTTTTCAATTTTCCTCGTCGTCCTTTCGAACAGTTCAATTAAAGTCAATTTCCTAATCTGAAGCCCAACAAAACCCTTTCTTTAAGTTTCGCTTCTGAAAGAGCTGGGAATTGCCACATAGATACTTGAAACAGTCGCCATCTTTGTCTTCAGCCTCTACAAACTTCTTCATCAAGTCCCAGTTTTATGTGAACTGGAGGTAATAGTTCTTTCTTTGTGTCAACCAAACTTTCACGTTCAACGTTCTTTGATCCTAGTATCAGGCTGACTCTGTTTGGCCATTGCTTCTTTATCCAGTGCTCATTTCGTGCTCTGCTTTCCCTTCACACAAAAACGTGGAAACTTTGTATAACGGGATTGTTGACCCAACATCATACAAAGAACTTTTAAGTCTCCACAAAGCAGCCAACGATGTTCTTCGTTTTTGAACTTATTAGGAAGAAGTTCGATATTTTCGTATGTTTCCTTCGATTGAACCGAATGAGCAATAAGAACAGATTCATATATGTTACCATTGTGAAGGAGAAGACCTTTCAGACTTCTTTTGGAGGAATTAATGACCAATCGCCATTCACTTGGTTCATAGACTGCAGCTCCTAGCTTTGGTATTAATTCAGCAATATTGTTAAAATAAACCACTGAACCTTCTTGTAAAAAGTATGGTATAAACTCTTTCTCACGATTTCTGTACCAGTCAAATGATGTCCCTGGAGAAAGTAAGTTAATGACCCGAAGTTTGGACACCAAAATCTCTGAATAATCCTTTGGAAGGCCCAAATCTCTCACCAGATCATTAAATTCACTTTGTGTGAAAAATTTTGGCTCACCAGATGTTTCAGGTTGAAAACAATCCTCATCATTTTTATTGACATCAGATTCAGAATAAGACGAAACTGTATCAAGAGTCTCCGGTGGAGGTACACCAGGTTTATTAACAACAGGCCTTATAGCAGATTAAAGGTTCGGATGAGAAATTTCCTTTACATTTCGAGTTTTGTAGCCTTGCATGTTACATGAGCAAATATCTCCGTGGTTACTAAACTAAGCTCACGCCAAACTATTGGAATTCCAAAAGGCAAAGACTTTTTCTTATCTTTATTCCATTGTCTCAACTCTTCGACACAAATGGTGCAAACGTTGTACGGAGTCCATGATTTGTCTTGGTCCCCAAGTTTTATTTCAAAATACGCATAATACGCTTTTTTGACGAATTGTGTGATAATTTGCCTTTGTTTCTTTACAATAAATTTGTCACAAATATAACAGAATATGTTTGGGCCATTTACACAACCTCTCATTGTCATAGCGATGAATAAATATTACTGGAAGGAAAATAATAATGTCAAAGTGTATGCACAAACAAGTACTATCAGTAAATGACACGACATGGGGCTTGTTAACCGTTTATGTACTAGCGGTGTGTTTCTCTTGGGTTTTAGAACGATCGATAAGACATTCACGTATTCAGAAATCTATGGTCAGTGGTTGTCAACATTATAAGCATAATAAAATGTGACCCGATTTCAATGAAAATGATTCACTTATGTAAAAGTACATACGACGTTTTGTGAAACATCTGTACGTGATGGAGAAAAATTGATATCATTTTCGAATTCAGCGTACAGGAATTATTGTAGAATATGTTAAAATTTCAACACAATAAAACCATCGCAGGGCTGTATAATTAGCAACAGCTATGGACAGATAAACCTAGGGTAGCTGTGTACGAATGTCTGACGATAAACTAATTTTTCATAATTTGCACTGTTTTAATCTCAATGACGTCTTAGATGTATTAAAGTTACCTTGCTATTCATAATTAGTACTAAACACAATTATAAAGCAAAGATTGTTTTAAATCAAATGTCTGCGGACTTGCAACGCTATAAACCAGGTTTAGATACTCGTGGTGGACAGAGCACAGATAGCCCATTGTGTAGCTTTGTGCTTAACTTCAAACAAAGAAACACTAAAAATTTGAAATAAAAGATTAATGGCTTTCATTCTGATATGCTAAACTATATTATTGAAACTTTGTTGTATAGCTTATGAAATAAACATTAGACGTTAAAAACCATCAGAAAATACATCAATTACTGCGTAACGATGATTAAGCATACCAGCAAATAACATGCACATCAAGTGTTCGTTTGATACTCTGCATAGTTTAAACATATTGACTATTTTTGAAGGGAGTGTTATAGAAAAAATGATTTTAAAATTTTCATTAAATTTGTGATACTTGAGGACACTATACTTAGAAACGAGTTATAATTTTCAAGTTTTTATTTCTATTTTTTCTTAATAGCATTAAGAAATGTTAGTAGAATTAAAAAATATGTGATGAATACTCAATTTTATTAATACTTACCTTATGAAATTTTAATTGTCTTTAAGAATAGACTAATAAGATTGAAGTTTATTATATTAATGAGTCATATACTATTTCATAAAAATAAATATATAGCTAACATTAATAAAATTTTCTGACTTTGAAAATATCATGAGCACAGCGCATGATGTTCATTTAATGGCTTGGTGTTAGAGAAATAAATAAACAATCTCCAAACGCAAATATATAATTCATTTCCAGATAATCCAATTAACTTCTTAATATTTACTGAGCTTGTACTCACCCCTTTCGTTCTCAATGATCAAAAACAAAAATATTGCGGTGAACTATATATTAATCTTATAAAATAAATGTGATGTAGAAATCATCTCTGTATTTAATAGTAAATTTAAAATACTTCGTAATCTTTGTGTAGTGCCATTAAAGTCTGTTTCTAATACTGTGTAACTCCACTTTTTTAACTTGTGCAAGATCCACATGATGTTGGAATGTGTAACAATACTGCTTAACTGGGTATGATGAAATTTAATTATAATGGAAGTAGGATGTGCTGTTTTCTTCAGAAGCACCAAACCGCCCATCATGAACGACTACATTGTCAGGTGATTTCGTATCAGCGTTTTAATTGAAGATTACGTTAAATAATACATTACGCATTATACAAATAATGGATACAAGGTTTTACGTTGGCACTGGCTGTGGATCATTGTTGTTACTGAAAAAAAAGTTTATAAGTTAAATTTTAATTAAGCCCTGAAGAGCAATATACCATTTGTTTACTTGCATTCCTGTTGAGCGTAACGTAATCAATTAAACATTTTAATGAATTTCATAGTTTTAAAAAGTATAGTGATAAAAATATTCTTCCCCTAAGAGTTTGTCATTAAAATTTAAACTTATAGACAATAACAATAATGTATATGACCAAAAAAGTTCTGCGCTAATGATATGAAGTTTCTTTCTCTATTAAACCTTTAAGTAATTAGTATATGTACTAAATAACAGTATTACTCCAATTAATATAGAGTACTTTCGTATTCCAATGTTAAAATGTAGATTGAGAAATACAATATGTTATCAAAAGTTATGAATTCTGAGCTCCTACGTTTTTAATATTGCCAATTATGTGAGTATTCTTTCATTTCGAATCAGAGCCTTGACTTTACTCAACCATGGCTTATATGCTAATAGGAGACTTAATTATCCCCACAGGTATTAGTTCTTTTTTACTATAGTTTTACTTTATAAACACTAGATTTACTTCTTACACAAGTTTTACGTTTTAATTACTAAATCGGCTGTTACTTACTAATACCAAGCAGCTTTGTTTCTTAGTCAACAGACAACTTACCAGACGATTGTATTAGTATACACTAGAAAAGTTAATTTTCTATCACCAGATCATTTTTCTTCATTATCAGTAGAAATTATTCCATCTACATTATAATAATCATAGGGATTTACTGTCTGATCAAATGATGATTTTCTTTGGCAATATCTAGAAGTATAGGTTTTGTTTAATAATCAAAACATGTTGGTTTTGTTTTTGTTTCGAGGTTTGGTAAAAATTTTGGTTCATCACTGATATGTACGTTTCTGTAAGTTATCTTTCTGGTAATGTTGCTGTTTATTTTGAGCGTTTATATAAATATTTAAAAACAACTATATTACTAAAAAAATGTATAAAACATTTCATGATTAGCAAATTCCATATTTTAAAATATGTTAATCATAATTTTAACAATAGTGAAAGGCATACAATGATATAAGATATCTAAACTAATATTATTGCTAGCGTACAGCCCCTCAGAAATGACGGGGCAAGTATTAACATCCTCTCTTCTACCCCTTAGTACACCCTAAGTTCACATTTCATAGCTAACTGAATTAAGTAAATCTTACGAAATCAAGCTTGACCAACAAAGAAGCAGAAAAGTACAGCTGACGCAGTCAAACGTCGGTAAATTCCTTTGTGAGCCAATCAAAATTAAGATCATTCAGGAAATGAATTCGTGGCGTATTCATAGAATAATAATTGGTAAAAATCAGTTAGATTAACAATTTCTAACATATAGAAAAGCCAGTGCGTTTTGGTAACACTATGTTCCAGCAACGGCTTTTATGTCATGTTGCTTAGCAAGAAAAGTATAACCTAATATTGTTGTTAGTCTATGTATTGAAAGCATAAAATGAAATGTAGGCAACAAAACTGGAAAAATACTGGTTGATTTCTTAACTTAGAGTCTCAGTTCATTAAAGAGTTTTTTATTCCAAACATTGGTGATATAACAGAAAATAGCTTAATTCAGAAATGATTTAAGATTAAAATTGAATCGATATTTTTACTTTCA
>NW_013665922.1:610363-629875 GCF_000517525.1 Limulus polyphemus
AAAGTGCTAATTTATTAGCTTTTCTGAAACATTCATGTGCTACAGCAAGAGGCCAATATAGAAGGTCTTGTATATTCTCAAAAACACTTCATTCATCTTCAACTGACAAGTATAACATTTCATGAGCATTTAGCAAACAGACTGGTGGTTGTTTTGGGAATAATCTCTCTGTTTCATCATCTTTGACTCTAATTTTGTTCTACTGACACTTATGGTTGCCTTAAGCCTTATCTGTGAGACTCTTTCATCATCTTTACAGAAAAAGTAATTCTACTTAGTCTTTGGCTTTTATGTGTATCATATATTGTATCCCCTGTTGAAAATATCCGATCTTTAATTACGTGGTGCAACACGGGCATTTGATATATTCACAAAATATTTTCTTTCTTTAAATGGGTTAACCCAATCTTCCACCACATCTATTACTGCAGAGACTGCCCTCTCATCCTTGTTGATCCTTGGTTGATGTGACTCTGTATGATGGAAATCGGTAATTTAAGACAACTCATATTTTGCAGGAGTCTCACATATGTACATTTTATTATACTGTAAGGAAATATTAGGTCACTAGGTCTGGTTTCAAGCAACAACGGGTGTTTCTCATGGTATGAAAATGTTCTCATTAACACTTTCTTGAGTTATCTAATTAATCGGTATCACACAAAATGGATTTGCTGATTCAGTCTGTACAGAAAGCATTCCTTCAAAAAAATATTAAAAACATTTAGGATGTTATGATCGAGGTGTGACATTTCTGAAAAAAAATTTAGTTTTTTCATCAGCAAAACACCATAGAATCCTTGCTTTTACTAAAACTATCCACGCCTTCTAATTCTATTTTGTGGATGCATGTATCAATTTCAGAAAAATGTTATTCTCAGCAATGGCCACATAACTCATATAAATAGAATATCAAACTTGCTTCTGAAGACTTTCAGTTGATGTTCTTTTTCTGTAATTTAACTTTATAAAAATCTGCAATGAAGATCCTGTATGAGTTCTAGACCTTTATGAATATTCTTTTAATGGTGATCATTGTGTTCCTTTATCTATGAGAAAAATAATTTTATGTAGTACAAAATAGAGCTTCATACTTGTACCTTTTGCTTCTGTATTGTTTCCCTTTGACCATACCAGACAATGGAAAAAACTACAATTTCAGATTCAGATAGAATATCATCCCTTACTCTTGTATCGTTGAACCATTATCCTATGATGCACCGTAAGTTACATATAGCATAAAATGAACTTAATCTTAGGAATACGTGGTTCAACTTGTTCTTAAGCCTTGTTTCTTCTTTCTGTTGTATTCGCATAGAGAACTTCTTTAAACCCGATTACAACATTTCAGGTATACTCTTATTGCAACATATCGATTGAGAATTTCATTTAGAGTTTAATTTTTTGGCAGATTCATTTGTAGTAAAGAAATATCCAATATAATCTAGTGAGACTAGCTTTTCCTTTTTGAATATGATGTTGAATCCTGTCTAGCTCTTCACTAACTGATAAATAGGATTTACCAACTGATAAGTAGGATTTATTAGTCTATTGCAATTATAAATAAGACTCGCCTATTTCCAAAGAGGTTGGTTATTTAATGTCCCATTTGATTCTAAGTTGGCAAGGTAGCGTCTTATGTAGCAATGCTTTGTTTATTAGTCTTTTCGATGAGAGTAGTGAGGCTTTAGAAGTCTGTAAGCCAAACATTCTTAAGATGATTCAAAATCATTTACTACATGGAAGTTACTACTCATTTTAAAATATCTTGTAACATGTAACTTTGGTCTATCTTAATGTAGTGAAAACGTGAGCTTGTGTGTTTTCAGGAATTTACGATTTGCCTTTTGTTGATGCTAGCTTCGCAAGGCAAGGCATGGTTTCATTTTCTCCAAACAAGGTATATTACACTAGTTGACCAAGTTGATTCAATGCTTAATTCAGTTCTACATTACTATTCAGTTCTTTCACATGTAAGACAACAGAATGTATTTGGCTTCACAGCCTACTGCTTACGTAATATCATGTGCAAATAAATTAACAATTTGTCAACAATGCTATGATTGATTACTTGGTACCACTTCTTCAATGAATACAGCAAGTAAGAAATAATTAAAATATCCTGTTACTTTAATAGACCCTTTATAAAACGATCGTGGAAGAAATGACGAAGGTTTACAAGCTTATTAGGCTTTTATAACCTATATTTGATGTAATGAAGCCTTTCTAGTTTTATTGATATAAAAATACTTGACTTGTGTTTCTTCTTTAGCTCTTTATTTATCTGCTGGGTTATCCATAGCAATAACGTTTCGTATCAGTATGTCTGAAAAATATTAAAACTCCTCTTTTTAATTAATGAATATTTTAGGTGTTTCGCTAAACTTTAAACCTAATTAATGTGTTTCTAGGATGGTTCTGGTACCTAATCAACATACGAGTTAAATCTTTACATTTGCAGCCTTTGGCGTTTGGAATATATGGTAATCAGTTTTCAACAAGCGTCTAAAACCTTCTATTATATATAGCTATGTTTGTACATAATCTTCTGTACCACTAATCTTATCCGCTGTTATTTTTGTTCTTATACAGAATCTGTAAGCGGATTCACACTACTAAGCTTCTACAGTGACAAGTTACCTGGTTAAAGATAATTTGGATACTTTTTCTCAATATACCATCTAATTGTTACTCCTTGCATTTAAATGTATTTCCTTTTGTTATTTGCACATTAATGTATTTTTTTAGTTTTGACTGTAAAACAAAATATACATATTTTCTTATTGCAACACTTGTTGGTGGACGGTGTAGTCTGATAGACTCACAATTTGATTGTGGAGCAGTTTCCTTATATTCCATTATACCTGTCTATTATTCGATTTTAAAGAGGTATCAGCATTATTTCTTATATTTAGTTTTAATCTACTATCTCAGCAGTTCTAAGCAATTTCATTACAGAGTCAAATTATATTAGAGACTTAAGAACGGTGTGGTTTAAAATTTTTGTTGATGATTCCTCATATATAAATAGGACTTCTAAGTAGAGGTAATTAGAATAACTCCAGTACTACATTATTGTGATTGTTGTGCTCTCGTCAAGTTATAGAGCGGACTATCCGTGCTCTGTCTACTGCGGGAATCGAACCTCGAATTTTTGTGTTGTAAGAGTGCAAATTTCCTTCTGACAAATTGCAAGATCTAGTATTATAATAACATAGAAATTAAAACACAAACGTTAGTTTCTAGAAACTGACTTTCATAAACAAATTGATATGTATACCTACAATGTAAAATATAATACTTTATACTTACATAATAAATAAACAGACTTTGTTTTTTTGTTAAGCCCAAAGCTACACAATGTGTTTCCTGTTCTGTTCCCATCGCAAGTATCGAAATCTGGTTTTTAGTGTTATAAGCCCTCAAACGTCCCCTGAGTAACCAGGGGAGAGGAGCAAATAAACAAAAAATAACGCTTTTATTCCTATCTATAACTACCGAAAATAATCAATAATCTTACACAACCAAACTTATGTACAATGTCACCAAATTTTATTTTCTATACCCATTTACACATAGCCAATTGATATTTCTGTCACGTCAAATATCAATTGTCTATAATCAGATGTTTAAAAGTCTATCGCTTATCCTTGACCACCCCGACTGACATCGATCATCATCTAACCTGTAGGATTAGAATTTGTATGTAGCTACTTTTTTTGCTTCTTCATCCACATAATCCTATATACCAATTCAATTTATTTTCGAGCTAGGCGTACCCAAGTAATCCTAAGAGCTCGTGATGAGTGTTATTCAGTAGCTGTTTTTTCGATAGCCTCTCAGTTCAAAAGTAGAGGCTTTTACTCGCAGATAGCTTTTTTCTAGCAATGAATAAATTCTAAAACAAACATTATTTCAATTCTTTAAAGCATTAACAATGTGCTAATAGCGCTTTAATTTTGGAGTGATTATTATTAGAATAGATAAATCACATAAGAACTATTTATGAATGATTAACACTAACTTTAATAATGTATGACTAATGACTTTAGCTTCAACATCATTGTCATCAACAGACAACAGTTATCTGATGGTGGCCACGTGAGTGGTCAAATCGTTCAAATTATACAAAAAATAAAAATAAATAATCCACTCAAAAGCACATGCGCATTTAGATAAAAAGGTGTGCGCGCGCAGTTTCAGGACAGACAAAACTGAATGATATTATTATAATACACTGCAGAACTATATAATGACGTTTAAAGCCAATAAAGGGTTGATATAAATACTCTTTCATCTGAAAAGTGTCCTGTTTTGGTCAGGTGTTCTGCGCATCTAGACTACCAAAGTCCACCTTCCAAACCTTATGAAGTAAGGTGGAATGACAAAGAAAGCGAAGACAGTAATAGAAGACATGACTCGACAATATTAAAAAAATAAACAAAGATATCCCTCCCAGATCTAATAACAGCTGACAGTGGCCAAGTTCAGTAGAGAAAAAGCAGCTGAAAAACTCTCTACCGTCGTCCAGACTGTCACAGGATAGATAAAATGAGAAATAGGGTTTTGTGTGTGGTATACCTAGCCGATCTAGTATTGAGCGAAATACATCGCAGGCAGGGACGTTTAACATGGTGTGGGAGCGGTGGAAATGCTATTACACATTCTTCTTATTGCGTATCTGTAACAGGCCAACAAGAAAGTTTTAATTAAAAATAACACATGATACATATTACTTTAGTATTTTGCTGATGTTGTCTGCTACAGAAGCATTAATTTAAAACAAGCCCAAACATGTATACTATACTAAGGAGATTTACTCAGGAAACTTTTGCTCCCTTTTTCTGTCGTTTTCATCAGTAGAAAAATATTTTCTCTCATTTGCAAATAAAACACCAAAGTTGAATCATGTACAGTCTTATTGAAATGTATTTGGCCTAAAATTACAAATTATAGCTTGATTATGCAAACACTGTAGACAGAAATTAAAAATAACGCAATAACATATTGCGGTATTAAAACTTTGAATGTTTAAATAAAAGTAAATATTTTATTTACATATTATTAAATTTCAACCAATGAGATAAACGGTCCTCTTGGTACCAAACTTAGTGCTTGGTTACCTAGGAGCTTCTGCATGTTTGGAAAGAGAGAATGAAAGTTACCAGTGTTTGTAAATCAGATTATTTGGAAAATTATATTTATTTATTCGTGTTTCTTAAGTATTTCGTTCATTTTTCTTTTGCAATATTTATACAATGTCTGTTATGATATTCTTTAAAAACTTTTTTTGTGTTATTTTTATTTATTGTATGTATTGTGTTTGTTTGTTGTAAAGCGCAAAGCAACATAGTGGGATATCTGTACACTGTCCACCGCAGGTATCGAAACCAAATATTTAGGGTTATAGACCCAGAGACATACTATTGCACCACCAGGCGGATGGGGAGGGTCATAAAGGATAAAGTTGAAAACTTTTGTAAAAGAAGTAGGCCTAATAGAAAATCAACTTTTCAACTGCAAGTGAGAGGAACAATAAGTAAACTTACTCTTTTGGGTCTTGTTAAGATCGATCGAAAACGATGTTGAACCGACACAGTTCGACCTGCAATTTGAAAAACATAGCAAGCTCATCTTTGACTTCACAATGCAGAAGATAAAATCACAAGCCTAAAAAGATTATTGGCTTTATTTTGGACTCAAAAGAACAGTCTCCACTACGAAGTTATTGTCATAAGTTGAAATGTAATCTAATTATCGTTTGCATTCTCGTTTGTAAATTATATATGATGTCGCATAACACTAATAATCCGAACAGTGCTATTAGTCGTATTGTTAATTAATTGATAAGCTACTGATATAACAAATAAGCAACAGCAACATTGAATTTGCCTATTCCTAAGGTCACTAGCAATAGTTTTGGCTACTGGAATGAGTTGCTATCAGCAGCAGTGGAGACTGGCATTTTACAAAAGTATAACTTTAAGGTAGGAATTGATGATAGCCTGTAAAATATAGAGAAAGGTTAAATATTTTTATTTCGGCTGTTTGTTGTGTTTTGGTAAATACGCTAATATATCAGTTTTAGCCATTACATGGTGACTGTGGCCTTAAATGTCTCTACACACACACACACACACACTGCGAGAACAGAACAGTCATTAACTATAGGAATGATATAGTTGTAAAATGCTTTTTGAAGTGCATACATGCATACTTGGCAGATAGTAGATAATAGAACGAATTAGGACATGTTTGTTTAGAGCTGGGCTAAATAAATATATTTGAAATTATTATCTAGTTTTCATCTAAAGCTGCAAATGAATGAATTAATATACAAAATTATCACTATCCAATTGAGTTTAAACATAAGTTGATTACTTTTAGTATATCACCATGTGTTTGTAATTGTTTATTTGCACAATTAATAGTCATTCAAGTGAAAAGAAAATATGGAAAAACAAATTCACACAAAAAATAAATAAACATAGAATCTACGTACACCTCAGATTATCCCAGTCCAATAGAGTGTATAGTATATTGAATAAAAAACGAAAAGTGAAAATTTTTTAAACTATAACCAACCCCAAAATTATGACGTATGAATAGACCACATTTTATGAAACTGTTTTGCTCGTGTTCACCACAATACAAGTTTATTTATTTTACTCTTACACGTCTATAAAAGGTGTCATCTTTGATACATATGAAAAATAATATTAATTATAAAATATTAGGTTATTTTTACTATTTAATTGTTATATACTTGATACTATCTCAATTAATTCAATTCCATTAGTTATCAACATTATGAAATTCAAATATTAAACAACTTCAATGTTATCAATTATATTATATTCGAATATTTTATATAAGCCTATTAAATCTTCCATAAATTACTTTTCGTGGAGCGTCTTCTTCGGGATTTATTTTTCTACTATGTCAGATCTGGCCATACTACATTATTCAGAGTCTATTATCAAATGTTTTATCGTTTGTAAATTATCCTGACGTATGTCATACATTTTATCTTCTACTTTTAATCAATATTTATTTTCCTTGATTTTTTTCTACATTTTAATCTTTCTGTCCTTATTTGGTCTTCGGTTTTACATTTTAACTGTTTTAGTTAAAATGGGTTTTTACTTCATCCTTTCGAAAGCCGTTATATACATTATTATTCCAATATGTTTTTTAATTTCTGTTTTTTGCCAATGTATTTCCTCTGTTGTTTTACTTATTTTCATCATTAAATGTTGTTCTTTGTATTTAATATTCCAGAATTCTCTGTAAGAATATCATAATACCTGAATAGCTTTAGTGATCTCTTTCCTTTTTGGATCTCTTCCCATTACTATTTCTTCCTGTATTTCTAACCAATACTGCTTTATTTTTTTATTTTTTGCTTGTTTCTTTTTCTATTACTAGCATGCTTTTCTCTTTGTTTCCTTTTATATTTGTCTTTTATTTTTATTTCCTTTTATACTGTATAACTGTGTTTTTTATATATATAACCCTAGTAACAATTTCATATATTTAATATGTAATTTCTCTGTTTAAATAATTCTTATAATTCTACCCTATATATCATGATAGCTTTTAAAAGGAAATAAAACAGTTCTAGCTCTACTTTATATACATTTTATATATGTTATTCATGCCCTGTCACTTGGAAAATAAAATCGCAAATATTTAAATTTTTATCATTACTTTTTTTACCCCATTTAAGACCACTTTACCTTTTAAGCATTCTTTCTACTATTGCTAGAAGTTTGTATTTCTGTCTTCTTAACATTTAACATCAATTATTTAAGTTCCAAGTCTTTTTATAATCTCCTTATCATATCTTACATGAATACATTTTAATTTTTAACCACCCAGTTTAAGGTCCTCCGTTTGGAGTTTTTATCAACTGATCTTATAAGTGATACGTTTATTACAATTATTTTATCACCATAAAATTCAGATATTGTACTTTTTGTTTTTGCTCCTGTTCTCATTAATTGACTGAAAAGCTGCTTTCAGATCTTTAAATAATAATAATAATACCATTCCCCGTTTCTTCTTCTTGAGCTGTTTTCTATTAAGGTTGTAAGATATAAATATTACCTATTGCTCTCTCCTTTCCCAAAGCATGGTTGAGAATCTGTGAAAACATTCTTTTTTCAATATAATTACTAACTATTTCTTATAAATTGTATTCAACAATGACATTCCATGTAGGTAAATTGATTACCTTATTTTTTCTTCATTTTTAAAAATTAAACATACCATTGACACTATCCATTCATCTGGAGAACCTTCTCCTCTCAAAATTCTGTTTAATATTTTCATCAAGTCTGCACTAATTTCTTCTGGTGCATAGAACCATGATTCAGGTTTTAGTTAAACATATTCAGATTCTATATTTTTCTTTAATTTTCATATACATCTTTATCTTCATCCTTTCATCTCTTTCTCTCGTTTTTCATTCTCTTTGTTTTCTCTTTCAATCTTTCTTCTTTTATTGTCTATTTTGCTTTCTTCAATCATTTTCATAAATGTATCTTCTCATTCTTTTATTCGTATGTTTCTATCTTCAGTATTTGTAATTTTTCTATATCTTTGTACCTGTAATTTGTAAAAGTTAAAATACTAATTTATTATTCAGAAAAGAAAGGCGATACTAGTAAGTTAAATGTTTTTCCATTGGGGTTATTAAGTATTATATATATTTAAAAAAAAATCATTACTGGGCAATTATAATAATTGTATGTAATTCCTTTTTTTATATTGAGTATTAGAAGTCTATGTTTATTGTTTGTTTCTCATGATCATTATTACTATTTTCATTGTTGAGAAATTTAGAAAAAAAGAACAAGAACACATATTTTGATAATCCATTGTATGTTTAAAGATACCTGAGCATGTATGAAAAAATGTATTTATCTTCTTTTTTTCTACAGTCAAGTGACACCATGATGATTAAGTTGATTTCCATATTCTATCCTTTTAGTAAATGCTATCTATCTCAATCTTAATTTATCCATTCAGAAATGTGAAATAGGAAATTTGAGTTGTTATAAATCCATGGTTTTATATAAACACTGTATTGAATGTCGTTTGTTGAGAAAAAAAACATTATCTGTGTAGATAGCTTTAAGACTGGTTTGCACAGTGACTTTGTGAAATGTCTATACAAATTTCTGTCAGCACAATCACCAACCAAACAGACACTTTCTAGTTACATACTTTATTATCAATGACATTCTTATATCACTTCACTGAAATCTTAAAGATAATACATATATGTATAAAGCCATATTAGAACAGAAAAAAAAGTCGTAACATAGCATAGAGGCAACAAAAGATCGTTCGTTCCTCCAATTAAGGCTATTCTTTTCTTAAGAAAATTAAGCAGTTAAGCCTACTGTTTAGTTTTCAAGGAACTGTCAAATTCCATCTTAAATTTCTGCAATGTGCTGGCCTTAACTCCTATGGCTACTCATTTCATAATACATTCATCCTGTTAGAAAATGTTTGTGTTAATAGGAGTCTAGTTTGCATTTTTCATATCTTAAACTTTTGTCATCGCATACTGTTGTTTTTACAATGTAACTCAAATATATCATTGGCTCAGATAATCTTGTAAGCTTCAAAATTATTACCTCTTACTCCTCTTTTCACAAGATGAAATAATTTAAGATACCTTAACTTATACTCATAAAGTAACCCTTCAGTCGTCTTAGTATCCAAAAAACCAATATCCTTTGTTAAATACGTAGACGAAACACTTCACAGTATTCTAAGTGAAGCTTAGCTATTGCACTGATAATTATTTTTTTTTACTTGTAATACATCATAAAAGTATGTTAGATTAACTAGTAGCAACAAGCATAGCTTCCATGTCTAAAGTGATTTATCCACCACTATTCAAAGATTATTTTCATCCACGCTTAATTCACGAGTAGTTCTTGATCCATATTAAACGTGTGATCCTAATTATCAGATGCATTATAATTAAAGGTCATTTGCTACATATTAGTTGAATTTACCATTTCATCTGAATCACTCTGTAATGCCTTAATATCCTGAACACAGCTAAAAATACCCAAACGTTTAATCATAAATTCAATAAGCAGACTTTATAAATTTACTAATTATTTCCACATCAATATCACCGAGATAATTAAGAAAAACATAGGGCCAAGCACTCAACCCAGATAAACTCTTTCCAAAGTAAATCATGGTTCACATGGCTGTCAGTTACCAATTTCATAACCATTACAATTAATCCTAATGCTGGTGACAGTCAGATTGAAACTGCCTATTCTATTAAATTCATGATTTTCAATGATTATATTTTCCCAGAGTATATACCTAATCCAAAAGTAACTTCTGTATTGCCTTTTATGTGAATAGTCCAAATTATAATAAATATCTCAAGGACTTATGGTGGAGACGTTAAATTAGCGAGCCGATTCCCTATCCGTGCGATACCACAAAATATGCCTCGCACTTTCAGTCGTGAATGAGTTATAAAAGTGACAGTCAAGCCCTTGCTTGCATGGTAACCTTTTGTAGAAATTTGTACCTTAACTGAAATATGATTGAGATTACATTACGCTTGCTAGTACAATAACAGACGTGGATAGAATATTATACACATACATAGTGATGAAAAAAAATTATTGCATCACCCAATTTTATTTCACGTTTTTCCTGGTTCCTGGAAATTTTTTACGAGATCGTGCAGTCTGTAAGTGTAAAAACTAGTATAAGAAGGTTATGTACATTGTGTGGTGGGAGCTGACTCATATTTCGGTCTTCAAAATATTCATCTTTATTATAACAAACCAACTGTGACAAACGTATTATAACAGGTGATCAACATATACTAGGCAAATAAGAAAATGTTCTATGAGTAAGAAAACCTAGATATAAAGATAACGCCACTTTTATTTTAACATTTGGTTTTGATAACTGCTTCACATTACCGTGAGTGCACGAGGGACTGAACGTAGAGGGGGGGGGTTCATGATGCCACGCGGAATTAGGACAACCCACAGTTCCAAGGTAACTTCTCTTGCACTTTGTTACCCATTATCTTCCAGCAGTTTTTGATAGAGTTTAGATCTGGGCTAATAGTGTCTAGATCGTCTCCCTTCGAAGAAAGTCTTTCACTTGAAGCCCCCCAGTGGCACAGCGGTATGTCTGCGAACTTAGAACACTAGAAACCAAGTCTCGATACTTGTGGTTGTCAGAGCACAAATAGCCCTTTGTGTAACTTTGTGCTTAACTAAAATCAAACACAAACTTTTCATCTGAAGCAATGAAATAAATCGTAAGAGTTTTTTTTTCAAAATACGTAGAGTGCATGAATATTATCAACATTTTTAGCCCTGTGGCATGGTTCAGAGTCATTCTGGAATGTGCACTGGTCAGCCACACCAAAGTGATCCTGAACTGTTGGCTTTAACCGGGACTCAAGAATCTCGATCTACTTGTAGGCATTGACAGTGCCTTTCACAAAATGTAAGCATCCCACACACTGGTCAGAGATCCATCCCCATATCACCTGGCTCTGTGGATGCTTCACAGTTGCATTCTAACACATTGGATGGAACTCTTCTCCATATCGACGTTGTACAAAGTGCTTCTTATCAGACTCGTACAGGTTAAAACTTGATTCGTCTGAGAAAATCACTTTCTTCACATTGCTTCTTTTCAAGCAGCATGCCCTTTGGTCCAGTTGATCCAGATCTTGTTGGTGAGGAGCAGTTTCTTTCATGGCCTTCTTTCGTAAAGACTGCCTGAACGGTGCGTGAGCATGATGTCAGTGACCTCTGAAGTTTCCTGCGATGCTCATGTGCTTTATAACACGATCGTCAGAGCTGATGTTGAAGCTTTCTTTCCACTTCTTCTCTTTCTTCCCTAAAAAAAAAAATACCAGTCTCTCTATACCACTTCACACAGCGGCTCACGGTAGACTGGTTAAATTTAATTCATCTAGCAATCTGTTTGTTGAAAAGAAACAATGACTGTTTTTTTTTTCGTGGAATTACGTCGCAACCACTGGCCATGGCAGCATCACACATACGTTGTATCATATAGGTTTCTAAACCGAGTCTCAGTAAGAACCTCTATTTATAGCCAAAAGTAGCTGATGCAATACTCAGACAGTCTATAAAGCTGCTCACGTAATAATTAGACATTATTGTATCATCCCTGAAACTCAATTGCACCTACCTGCTTCAGGGCCTCAAAACAGACGATGATTCTGATGAAAAGTGTGAAATAAATTGGGAGATGCAATACATTTTTCCACCACTGTAGTACAACCGGATGGTATCATTCTTATTCTGATTATAACAATTGACATTTACACCTTTAATGACAAAACACTTTAATCTGTGTTCAGGCCACCCTGTATTATTTTAATAAACAACGATTTCTTGACAGGAACTGTTTCCCCTATCGAACTACATCCGATTATTTTAAACAATTATCTGTTTGCTAACGTTTCACATACCCAAACATGTATTTGCGGACTTTTTAATACGTGTTTCAAAGTTCTAACTGTTAAATTGATATAATTCGCTCACACCGAGAACAACTATACATATAGATATTACTTGATAATTTTAGAGCAGAAATACTGTCATTAACTCTAAAAATATCTTAATCCCTAATTATGGTTTGAAAATATTACTCTTCTCAATTTGTGGATAATATTTTGTTACTCTTTTGTTTAGGCTACTAGTGAGTCTGGTCAGATACGGTAGAACGAGGATTAGTGGAAAATATGACATGTTATAAATGACTGCATTAGCGATGTCATTTTTCTGGCTGTGCTTATTATTACAATGGTTACAAGTTTCAATAGAAAACTTTTCTTTTTTCAGTAACACTGTTTGGCTGTTCATTAGCTCATTTTGATAATATATTACATGAATGCACAACTGAAAAGCTCTGTCAGCTAGAGAGAGAAATTAGTAATTTTTAAAAGAATTTGGAAAATAAAAATCGTTAACATCTGAAAAATAAGTCGGAGAAAGCATTGTGTTTTTGTAATAACAATCAAATTTAAAACATTGGCCATTTCACTTGCTCTTCTACTGTGAATTAAATAACTTCATGTTGCTAATCCGAAAATAACTGAACATGGGACTCCTTTATATAGACTATGAAAGTTTCTTCAACACATCTTTTGAAATCAGATGTTTGTGTCCTTCTACGCAGTTAATAATAGATAAAATTCAAGGAGACTTGTATAAATATTAAAAATGTATTAAAATATTCAACGATCAACGTTGTATAATATACGATACACATTTTATTTAAAAACCGATCAGCGGTCGTTAAAAAGGCACTCTACATGTTTCGACGTGGCTCACATCCGCCTCCTAACAGGTTTTTAAATAACATTTTAACTTATATTGATCGGTGTGTATTTTAATAGACTTCTGTGCAGGAAGTTAGAACAGGAACAAGTTAGCCAAACTTGGAAGCTCTTAACTCCATAAAAATACACCATTCTTAACATAAAATTTTCAGTTGAATATGAAACGTAACTGTTTGGTAGAAAACTCAAGTAATTGTCAACCTAACAATAGCCGGTTCATCTTTATAAACAAGGTCACAAATCAGTTTCATTACTTTATTAAGTGAAACGTTTGTGTTTAAAGATGCTTTACCAAAGCTGACCCAAAGCTACATTCTATTTTCTTAAAATGCTTGGTGTCTACTAGAGTTCCACATGCCAGAGCATATAGATAGACAGAATACTTCTTCTTCTTTGTTGTAGAAGAGTGTTATCTAATGCGTATTTCAAATTTCTAATTGTTGAACTACAAACCTGAACGTCAGTTAGTGTGTTCTGCTGTTAAGAAATGTATAAGAATACCTTACAATAATATACTTTATGAAAATGGGTGTCTGTCCTTCAGGATTGCACGGTCAACTCTAAGCAGCTTTATCCAATGCACGGTAATCCGATCAGTTCAAAATTTATTTTCCTTTGAAGGAGTAAATAGTTGAACATTTCTTTACAAAGAAGTTTTATAAACAACTTTTCTAATGTGAATTCGATAGGCCTTAGTTTGAATTTTAGCCAGAGGTATTACAACCCTATATATCTTAAACGGTCATGTGTAATATAAAAACACAATCCAAGTTTAGGTAAAAAAAAAAAAAAAAAAAGAACAAACTCAACCAAACAATCTATATAATAAAAAAGTAACGTGTGTGCATGCGTGGAAAGCCTTTTAATCTTCATTAAACTATGCAAAAATGGCAATAGGAGTAGGGAAGTACGGACAATGTCATACATGATCAAAGCTCCTTTCTCAATAGAAACGTACACGAGCGAACCGTCCCATTACGGTTTTTAACCAAAATAATATTGCGAAAGAATGTTCGTTCTAAAAAATAGTGAATAAAATTTTCCCTTGACAATAGCCCTGCAGCATAGTTTCCAAAGCCCAGCACTTCTCCCTGCACGTTTTTCATAGTGTATCTAGTGTACGAGGACAGCGATTTACAACACCCGTTTCAACAGTCGGAAAGGTCAGAAATCCCGTTTCATTCTCCAAATGCTTATGGTATGCGAAGATTGAAAGTATATGCTGTGGTAGCAGCTTCTGTACTCGTGGCTTGTGCCGTTTTTTTTCAGAACCTTCTTGATTATATTGCGTATTGTTGCCTGGGTTTTTCTCCCTCCTTTCTGTTTCTGGTTTCTCACTTGTTTGGAAACATCACAATCTACTATCCACGGTTGGAGTAAGATTTGTTTTAGATCTTTCTCTGTTTGTCTCTCGTGTCCAAAGTTCATTCTTATTCCTTTGTTTCCCAATTCCATTAAGTATAAAGGATATATCCGTCTTAGAAACTAAATTCCCAATCTAAGCACATCTTTACGATCTAAGTGTATAAATATTTTGTAGTGAAAAGAGCTTTTACATAACGTTTTCAAAAGATATCAATTTTTGATTGAAATCACACTGCACACAAAACACCAAACGACGTCAAAGTGAAGCTGTTGTACAGGCAGTACCACCATGACCCTATATCGACTGTAGTTGTCTCGCGACTTGATGATTTGCATATTCAAAACAGTTTTAGTACGACGTACTCAACTCTCTTTATTATTTTAAAGTTATTAAAAATGCTTAACATATAATTCCAACTGTTTAAAAACAATTTCTACATATCTAAGTATTTGCTTGTTTTAATGGGTATTTTACCGTCTAATAATACATCTAAGACTAATGTTTCTATAGATATAAGATAAAAACTAGTTTAGTTTAAGGCTTTAAGCATTAGTTTTAAATAGTAATAAAACAGTTACATATTATGAAAAGCTTAACAAAAGCATTCATAGTAAGTGATATTAAAAATGTTCAAGTTTTACATGCACCAGAAAAAGATTAGCTCAGCGGTAAATCACTTTCATGAGGTACTTAAGAAGGTAATAATTTAAAAAAGAACGTGTACAAGACATAAACATAAATGCAGAAACAACAACAGCGGAATATTCTTTGGATTAATTATAGTTTTAAATAAAATATATTGTAACTATATATATATATATATACATATATAGGTTTCTGTTCTTTTTATCGCAAATTTGCATTAGTGAGCTATCTAAGCTATAGCCAATGTGATTATCGATCTATCAGTTCAGCTGTTGTCAAGTTTATATGTATAACGAGATGATTCCATTCCCACGGATAGAAACAGAGTTAATTGAATATTAATTAAAAATTTGTTCATACTGCAAAGCTTTTATTGTTTTTTAAAGTAAAACGCGCTTCTTTATGTCAACAGATGATATATAATTATTTTACATTTTTTCATTAGTGCGATATATAAAAAATTAGATTCATCAATAAGAGAAATTTCAAATTACTGGTAATGCTGGCTTCGTTTTTTTATTACTGTTTGTAACTCTTTCTGATACTTAAAGTACCATATTCACGTGTGTATGTATGTGATAAAAACACAAAAACAGACGAAAATTTAATATAATATATGACGGATTTACTATTATATATATATATTAATATCGATATTTGTTTGAGTTAAATTTATATTTAGAAATGTACATAACTTATACTGTTAAATCTGTATTGCGAAATTCCCACCGTTTCTCTAAAGTTGTAGAATATTCTCGAGTGTAAGAATCAACAATATATATGTGTGTGTACGTAAACGTTAGTATAGCGTCAGTATTGTTGCGTAAACTGAAATTTCGAGAAACTCTCCACATGCCTATTAATATAACCAATGCTACGTGTCAGAAAACAATATATATTATTGGTTTGCTATAGTTGGTATACTATAAACTTCGGAAGCTATAACTGTGATTGTTATAACGATTATTAATCGGGGAACTTCAGATATTTGACTAAGAACATTTATAAATATCAAACATTACAAACTACTTAACTTTAGTGGATTCACATCGGACATTAGTACTTTTACGAAAACATTACCTAAACTTATCGGTGGAAAAGATCGGCGTGTGATCAGTGAAGACAACATAGCTAGGCATCTCCCTATTAAGTGAATTGTACCTATTTCAACTCGAAATTAACTCTCTCATCGTGAACCCTTGATAAGACATCAAGGAAGTTCCAGGCCACAAAGAAGACTCAATATTGTTTGAAAGTTTATAAAACTTTTGTATATAAATCATTGTTTGTAATAACTATTTGTAATAACCGTTATTGTAAATTGCATTATTCTTTGTATATTAAAACATATTTGTATTAAAATGAAAGAAAAATGTGTGTATCGATCTTGTTGGTAAAAATATCATAAATTGGATATATATCAACATTTATTTAACTATTAAATTTAAATTACAATTTAACTCAGTTTAGGCTATTTGAAATTATAATACGAGTTAAGCTACCACTGTACGTTATGGTGCAATAAAAGTTGAAAGTGAGTCTCGACAAAACTAGATCAGCAAAAGTATCGAACCTTATATGTTACAGTAAGGTTATTGAAATAGTCACGGCAATATTTTAACGAAACAGCTATTAGTGTACTTTTTTTATCAATAATGTTTAATATTATCTGATTTACTTATTAACTGACAGAGGAAAACAACATACCAGTGTCAATTATTAACGCTGTTGAAATTATCAGCTTCACACTGAATATCACACGAGATGAAAATAAACTATAAATCTTATGACTAACATAAATAGTGATGAAGATCATATCTTTATTTCACAAAAAAAAAATGTTTCTATGTACAGATTTATTCTCCCACAATGTCGAAAGTAAAACTGAAAACAATTAAACATATTTCGTTATTATTTAAAAATAATTCATAATCTATTTTATTACGAACAAAAAGACATAAAAATAAACTCGTGAAAATGTGTGAAACGGTAATTCTAACTTTAATAGAAATTTAGATTTTTTACCTTGATAGAATATTTAAAACACCTTAGAAAGATACTATAAATACACTATATTATAATTAAGGGTAGGTTTCTTTTAACTAACTTAGCTTATCCCTAGATTTAACGCAAAACAATATTAAGGTCCACTAACTGGTGGTCCGACAGGTATCAAGTCACACAAAATACGCCCATTATTTTGTGAACTCTGACAGAGTTCGCCGTAAAGAAAGATTCAAAACACAAAAACATAAAACTACAATCTTTACTAACAAATACACTCCAAGACACACTAAAAGAAAAGAAGGATAAGTGTGTTTGCAATGATTGAACTGGAAAGAGAGAAAAATTATATGAAACCCTAGTGATCTCTCTGTCACAGGTCCAGTGTGAGACCCCTGTGAGATAAAATAAAGTTAAATTACAGTACGAAAGTAACTACAACATTAAAGTAAATGTAAATAACGGCATTTCTCGTATAGAAAGTTAAAGTAATATCTAAAATGAAAATATAATCAAGGGGGATAATCTGGCTTTAACTACTAACACAACAATGAATAACATAGACAGGCTGCTCAAAAAACGCTTATTGTACAAGTGACCTTCAACCACTGTCATTCCAGCAGCCCCAAGTCATTACTCGTTTTGCTAAAAGAAAAGACAACCACTTACCCTGAAATGTAACGATCTATCTTTCCTACAAGAATATGCAGTTAGTTACAAATTAATATGTTAAGTCCTAGGCAGAAATAGAATCAGGAAAAGTTAGTTATGTTCACTTGAGGGAAATTCTCTGTCTAAACTAAACAGAATGAAAAGCAAAAAATTCGAAAAAAAAAGTTATACTGACTAAGGTGGTACTCTTTATGTAATAGCTTGAAAACATGTCACACGAAATATGTTAACATATACTTTGAAAAATAGCTAACCTGGTTATGATCATGGTATATTTTACTTTTTGCCAAGTCAACTCAAATCTTTCAAATAAAATGTCATTGAATTTATATTGACTTGACAATACTAATGTGTTAGTAATTGAAAACATGAGTATGACTAAAGCTACCACCACACCTTACAAAACAACAAGATAATTAAAAATTGTTATCTTAAAAAGGGGAATAGGGATTGTCAAAAACGTCCAGGAGTAAGTTGAATCAAAACGTAAATATTATATTTTCAGGTCTACAAGTAGGGACTCTAAAAAAAAGGAACAAACTCGGTTAGAAATAGTATCTACATTATTTTCTCAAGCTACAAATCCCTATTTTGACTCCACTAAAATTAATAAATACTGTAGACATGGAGTCAAAATAAAGAATTGTAGCTTGAGAAAATAATGTAGACACTATTTTCAAACAAGTTTGTTTATTTCTTTTATAGTCCCTAGTTTTAGGCTTGAAAATATAATCCTTCCATTTTAATTAAACTTATTTCTATACTCCTTTGACGATCCCTATTGCCTTTTTTTTAAATTAACAATTTCTAATTATCTTGATTCTTAAGTTTTTATGACCATTTTAAGCTACATACTTGCATATGTATTCAGTTGAATGTAACATGTTTTCAACAGTTTACTGCTGCAATGGCTTTTCACCCAACCATTATTTACTGAGCTACGTGGTTTTGTGCCTAAGGTTTCGTGTAAACACACGTTTAGGAAGAGTCGAGTACAAAGGAAGCCGCTCATAACAACATCGCATATATACTATAGTCCTGTAAATCAACTTTTAATGAAAATATTCAACTTTTTAAATAGGTCATGAACATTTGCAGCGTTTCGTATAGTATATCTGTTTAGGTTTTACTGTTGGTTTATGAAACTAAAATATGGATATAAATATTAAAATACACAATTTCAGCGAAGTACGAATATCAGTAGAATAAATCACCACTCACAAGAGTAGAGAAATCTACTATGGTAATCGTCTACTATTAGAAAACTCACTGAAATAGTTGCAGAAAACCACGTAGAGTGTGTATGTTGAATTTCGCTCAAAGCTACACGAGGGCTATCTGCGCTAGCCGTCCCTAATTTAGCAGTGTAACACTAGCTAGTAATCACCACCCACCACCAATTCTTGGGCTACTCTTTTAACAACGAATAGTGGGATTGACC
>NW_013665922.1:630028-646382 GCF_000517525.1 Limulus polyphemus
CCAGATTTCAGAAAATATTCGATGCTTGAATGACTTCGAAGAGAAACTTGGCAAGTAGCGTTGTGAAAACTGATAAAATTTCTCCATCTCTATCAAGAATTAGCATAAAGAAATAGTCCCATGACCCGCCCATGAGTTTTTTAGTAGGTTTGCCCAGTTTTGAATAGAATATTTATAGACGCTTTTCCTGTAGGCTTGTAGAACAAGAATAATATGAATAATAATAATTAACTTTTGGCTATTATCAATATTTTAGCAACCTAAGCCATTGAGATAGAAGGTCCTAAGTGTTTTTTCAAGAACAAGCCTGCTTTTTAAGAACGTTTTTGCCTGTATGTTCTATAAGAATGTTTGTAAAATTCCTTGGCGATCCCTATTATAAAGCACTATCGTGGTTCATGATAACAGCGAACTACATGTCTTACAAAACTACCTGTATAGCAAAAGTATGAAACCTCATATTATACTGAGGGTGTTGATAAGTTACAATAGCATTATAACGAAATAGTTTATACCACTAATGTCTTTTTTTATTGTAATATCTCCTGATGAAGTATGATTTAGTTATATATTCACATGAGAAAAAATATTTCAGCGTCATTTAGAGAACCTGTCGGAATACACTGCTTAACATTAACTATGAGATGATGAAAGCAAACTATTAATCTTGTTCGTGACGTAAGTAAAGACTTCTATATTGTATCTTTCCAAGGTAATGATTCTAGTATAATTTTGTATTGGTTCGTATGTCTTGTGAATGTGTAGAGAATTACTTGCTTATTTCTTTAAGCCCAAATCATGTATAATAAAACGTTCTACCCTTCCAAAGTTGTAACGTACATTTAACAAGTTACCAAAACGTACGCTAATGTCTGTATTCGGTGTGTAACTCATGAAAATGAAATGTTAAAGTAAATTCTTATTTCATTATATATTTTCTTATCTTCACTGCAACTGAATGCGGAAAACAATGTGTTATTGTTGTTTGAAGTTAAGTACAAAGCTACACAATGGGTTATATGTGCTCTGCCCACCACGAGTATCGAAACGCAGTTTCTAGCGTTGTAAGTCCACAGACATGCCGCTATGCCACTGGGGGGCAAAACAATGTGAATAACGTATCTTATTAAATTGGATAAACAACAGAAAAGCACGTTATATTTGTTCATAAAACGACTAAAATCACTGGAATAAAGTATATCTCATATGACCAATAGGAAAATCTTATGTGTTTTAGAAAAGTAATAAAATAAAACTGATGATTATACAAAATAATTAACTTGGTGTATCAACGCATTATTAGTAATAATTAAAATTTATTTGTATAAGAGTCAAGCTTGAATAACTTTCTCTGATGTAACAAATTTCATAGGATTCTTTCACATCAAGAAAATTTCATAACTGCTAACACAGCTCGTTCATACCAACATACTGAAAGTTTATATGTTTACATATGTCCAATAACTCTAAATTCAACTGAAGAACAAAGTTTTATCTGTCATAAGATGCTTATAGTATTTTCTTATATTAAGATTATTTTACCAGTGCTATATGTAACATTTCACTTCAGATCAAGTTCTTCTTACACGCTAAACCATGGTACATGGGAAACATAATTATTTAGTATTTTATTTACCTTTATAAATAAATTGATTCATGCTCAGTTTGTTTCCTTTGGTTAAATTAGGGTAGCAATATATCTATCTTCCCTGTCATCGATACAGTTAGGTTTTAATTTCCTGGATGGCAAACTTTTATGATAGGGAAGGGTGAACATTAAAGACGATTTAAGACGAGTCCAGAGTTCAGTAAAACCGATTTGTCATCTTATATTTAAGAGTACATTTATGAGAGGCATTAATAACAAGTAAGATGCTTGCCGGCATTGTGTTTTAAGAGACACAACAGCTCGTATCCACTTTCAGAGGGTAATAAATCACAACTCTTAACTACTTGTCTCAAGACTTGTGCACAATTTTCAACGTCATATGATGATATAGCCAAATTTTAGAATGTAAGTAGACAAGAGAAATGGGTAAAATAATTTAATATTGTGATTAATTACGATCTAACATTTTTCATTTAAAATACTTCTCAAAAATGTTCTAAAAGTTGGCTTTGGATTATTATAATAAAAGGTTTAAAACAACATTAAAAACATTTTAGCTTATATAATCTAGAAATATTTCGTTTAAATATTAACACAAATAGTTGATAAGTTTGATTTTTAATTCAAATGAAACTAGAATATAACGGATAGTTTTTATTGTAGGTACAAACCTCTCACAAAGATGTCGCGAATCATAATAATTAAACAAAAGTTACGACAATAGAAAATTTGGATTTAATAATAAATTAAAACTATAGGTCATCACACTAATATTAGCAAGGGAAGGTTACATATACCTTAGTAATCTTTACTTGTGTTCGAGGTTTAGTTTATCATTTCCCCTTATTGCTCCTAATACAGTTAAAAGACTTATATTTACAAACTTACAAAATATTTCTTGCAAGTAAAGTTTCTCTAAATTAGGATTATCAAATCAATTTCATACCATTCGTTGCAAATCTCAATGTATGAGAGGCTGTGCTTTGAATAAAAAAGATGCTGAATGTACTTGAAGCATAATAAAATGCCATCCTTTTATGTTAATGTATTATTCAATTATTTCGAGTCTTCCGATTATCTCCTGTTAGATTAAACCCTTATTATAGTTAAAGCAAGAAGCATAACAGTTACCTATACAATATAACATTACGATGTTAGTTAATATACATTAGTTTCTGACAATAACATTAACTGTCATATTTACAATTAATCTCTCTTTCTTTTTCTAACGCCCCCAGTGGCACAGTGATATGTCTGCGGACTTACAATGTTAGAAAACCGGGTTTCGATACCCTTGGTGGCCAAAGCACAGATAGTACATTGTGTAGCTTTGTGCTTAATTTCAAAAAAACCTTGTGAACTTTCTCGAATTGTTTTATCTGGTACTCTTTTTGGCTAGACAGTACTTAAAATTCAACCTTACTTATTCGTTATGGCTGTCCGCTCCATGTGTGCATTGTAAATTGACAGAAGTTAGTTAAATTGAGATCAGTTTTGATAGGCAAATATCATAGTATGACTAGTATATTATTCTTTATTACATTTCATCTGGATATGTTTTGATTAGAGTATCAATACGTTTGCTATTGATAGTACGATTCTCTCACTCATTCAATTTTATATGTACTATTTACACAGTCTTGCTATCCCTCTCCGTACTTAAAGAGTAAGACGTGCTGTAGTAATTTATCTCAAATTTCGAGCTATTTTGAAGTTGTATTGTCGGAGCTGTTTAACTGGCATTCATTGGACTCAAAACCTTATTAGAGAGGATTAGAATAATACTGGCATTTACTTATGTCCAGTTCATCAAAGAATATAAAATATACGATAGCGAACCTCTAGCATTTATGTGTTCTGTACGTAATTTTAAGAATCCATGAATAAAAGCAAAATATGTTATAATTTGTCGACCACACTACATCTGCTATATCCATTGCCACCGAGGATATTCGCCCAATAGCAGGGTTCATCAGGCCAACAGGGATGCTACAAACATAGCAAAGGTGTAAGTGATATATATATAATATTTTCGTGAACAACAACTGTTAGAATGTGAAGCAAGTTAAGCATCTGTATTTGAATTATTATTAATTATTATTTAAGTCATTTACAATAAAATTTCAGGTAAGAATCAATTACATAACATCACTTATTTTATTATCTGTTTTAATACTTTTATATTTTTCATTGGTTTATTATTATTATTATTTATTATCATTTTAGTTGAATTAACTTCACAATCATTCACATGAACCGGTGAACCAGCAAACGAGTTTTCTTATTCCCGAAAGCAGGTCATACAACTACAATCTCAACAGAAGGTGTATTCTATTTTATATCTTTTATGCTACTTTCATTGAGAGTATTGGTTAGAATGATTAATGTATCTGCTTTATTATTTATGTCTTTATTATAATATTTTTATTATAACGAATATCTCACTTTTTAGTTTAGTATACAGATTTAGGAGAAACATATATCTCATAAGCTGACTGAAGGTGGTGAGATATTACTGGAATTACGGCCGAAAATGTCGCCAACAGCAAGGATACTTAATGCATTTTAATAATTTTAATTAAGAACTATATATATAGTTATACTCATTACTGGGTTTATTGTTAGTTCTGATCAGTGTAGGTAGCATTCTTTCATCATTAAGTATTATTAATTGCATAAGATTTAATGCTACCTCTCCAAAGGATTATTAAATTTGATTATATTTCATTAATTATTTAAGTCATATGAAAAAAAGACATTACACTTATTTTTCTCTTGTTTATTACATTTAATTTCTTCCCATTTCAAAAATAAATACACAGACATTACATAGGTCGGAAAGTATTTAATTTGTGAGAATACCAATCAAGTTAGTACAATGAAATTTAAAATTGTCACAATTTCAATTGATTCATAATTTATTTGAAACTTTGACTATAATTATGTTTTAGATCTTGTTTTTAAGATAATACTTTATTTAATTTTCTATATATATTTTTAAGTCAAAAAATACTAAGAATATCATTTCCAAATAGTGGTGTTTATGCGGGTCTGTTGTTAAACGCAGAGATACCCAATAGACTTTATATGCTCCACTCACTGCATGTATCGAAACCGGAATTTTAGCGTTATAAGCTCTCAGACTTACGGTTTAACTACCACGAGTGGCATTACATTTTTGTAAAACTGTTTTCATCCAAGAATTAACTGCATTATATTTGTTAATAGTATAATTTCCTAGATTTAAACAGGTTTAAAAACACAGTTAATAAATTTATTCACGTAGTGAATGAAACCATTGGTATAAATCGTCAAGGAGAAAGACAATTGTAATTATCTAAGCTGTAATTGTTAACATAGTGAGAATGACATCCTGCTCAATAAATAATATTTCTTTCTTTGTAAAAAATAAATAAATAGGGTAATTGAGTCAGTCATGGTTTCAAAATTATTACATATGCCAACTGGTTTGTTGAGAAGACAGGCTTATTTTTTTTTAAGACAGAGGTTATGTAGAATTATCTAAATATAGCTCTTAAACCAAACTTGGAAATTTTCTTTTAAAAATGGTTGATGTGTTCCATAATGTTGCATAATATTATTATTCAAGAAATAAGTATAACTGATATGATATGAAAGCATGTTTTTGCATAAAATTATTGTGAGGTCTCATTATTCTTCGTGTATCGTATAAAGGCAAAAATTGATAATTGTAGAATTACTGAGGTATTTCTTGGGCTATTCTACTCAACTAATCAACGATCTTGAAAGGTTTTTTTTTTTGAGTACACAACTATTGTCTAGTATAAGAAATTAGATAACATCAATATATATATATATATATATATTTGTTTTTAGTGATATGCAGGTAAGTTTTTTTATTTTTTTGTTTCAACTTATTACTGATTTCATTCATACAGCACTAACTTTGAGGATTTATAACGATAAGCATTAGGGTTCGATCTCTGTCGTGTGGGCAGCGTACTTACCATTGTGTAGCCCTAAGTATAAAAAATCAATCAGACCAATACATAACTGCTATTTGATGTAAGAAAATAAAAAAGAACAATGTAAATACAAGTAGTCATTAATTTTGTCATTAATTTATCTCCATTCAAAGTATTAGATAGTGCATTTTAACACTGTTCTTCTTCTTATGGCTACACCACTATTTCACCAAAGAACATTTAGCATTACTGCCAACAAATTATTCGTGGATATTCCCAAAAGAATTTATCTATGTATGCGAAGCTATAAATTTTCTTTGGTAATCTTTTAATAAGAGTATACTAAGTTAAAAGTCTTATTCTTTCTATGGCTCACTAAAATATTTTGCACCATTTTTTTAAACAAGAAAGATGAGCCTATCAACTATTTCATACAATTGTCTTCCTAGAAATTAACTAACGAACTTGTAACAGATAGTACAAATATGTACCCTTTGCGACTTTCTTTAGCAAATAATGTATATATATATCTAATACCATATTTTTTTTGTTTTTTACTGATATTGGAAAAACAAAACATCAATAAAGAATCTACCAATACAATGATGTGGATATAACAGCATACAATTATAGGCTGAGTTTGTTTTTGTTTTGTTTTTCTCATGTGAAAAGCTGTTCTAAGCATAGCTTTTATTATATTAATAAATTGATTACCAAATCACAACATAATCTGTTTAGCAAATTTACGACACAATGTTCGTGGTGAGAAGAACGTGCTTCTATAGGAAGACAAGTAAAGGTGTTGAAAAGGATAGTTGATTCACATTAAAAATGATAATAATCTCGTTTTTCTACTTATTTAACAACAAAGGTGGCACAAAACATTTAATTGGATAATTTTATATTATCTTCTTTCACAAATATGTGAAAATCAAATCTGTCTGGTTTGGCCTAATGGATAGTTTCCGGCTTGTGGATCCAAGGCTACAAGTTCCGCGACCCGTTGACGCAAAAAGTGTGTTTCGTAATTTAGAACTGTGAGTGTATTATAAGAATAAATTTCTAACTTGTTATTTGATTGCAGCAGCTTATAAGTAGGTAATCGGTGCGTTGCCTTGCTGCCTTCTTCTAGTCCATCAGTTCAAAATTAGGGACGACTAACGCAAGTAGCTCTTGTGTAGCTTTTTGCGAATATTCGAAACGAACCAAACCAGTGCGCAAAATCAGTCTGAAGGATTTTATAGCACATGGAAAAAAATCAAGCCTACTGTATCCAAGCACCAGTGAAATTAGTAACGGAATTTATTTCACCCATTTTATCATTTGGTTTTATAAAAAAAACTTTAGACCTTTAAGCATCATAAGTTGAAAATTTTATTCAGAGAAACTATTTTGAAAGGTAGATTACAGATTTCCCAACATAACGTCGAATGTTTGATTAACTACTTATCAAGCCATGTTGGATTTCTGTTTCAGCTAACTACATTAAAGAAACATATTTTTTTGTTTTAGGTTTCAGGCATAAATGCATCAAATTTTCAAAAGTAATCATTTTGTTTCTGTTACATATAATATAGAGAAGTAACATTCTTTCTATAGAGAGCATATTTATAAGATCCTCCCCAAAAAAAAAGATGGCGTAAGATTGTTTGATATAAAAGTAAAAGTAAAAACTTTAAATTACTGCATTATTATATTAAAATATTGAGCTGATGCGTAAAGCCTAGTTCCACATTCATTTATTTAACCTGTGCCGTATTTCGCTATAATAAACAGCAACAAAAACAACTAGAATGGCACTATTTTATTACATAGTATTTTTCTAGAAGAATGGATGAAGTACAAATTTTATGATCCGATGTAAAGCCTGATTAATCTTCTAATCTCGACTTAATTATCCCAAAATTCCTAAAATGTTGTGATAACTTATCACATCATTTGATCCATTCGTCTTAACTTTCACTTTGGATTGTTATATCGTTTAGGCTTGGATCTAAATAAAAAGTCGAAAACCAACACGAAAACTGAAACCAATGGTGTTACGATTTCCAAACTTGTTGTTAAACCTAACCTATTTTGATGAGGGTCTATAGATATATTAGGTGTAATGTTGGCCAAATATTTAGATATTTCTGCGCAAGCAAAAGCCCGAAGAACTTGAATGAGAGCAGTAATAGAAATGGTTCACATATGGTTTGCAAAATGTTTTAGAGAAGAGAACATGTATAAGTTTCAATATGAAAATCATTAACATTTGAATCGCCATTTTCAGGATCCAAGCATCAGCTTTTGCTTTTGAAGAATAAGAACAATAACGATCTTTCTTCTTTTTACTTTTAGTTTTTTATATTATGTTTTGGAATATTTCTGTATTTTTTCTTGTTAAAGATCTTTCCGTGCATATCCCATCGTTAGCATATTCGCACCAATTGCGTTTATTACAATTGAAGCACATTTTCACTTTTAAAGTATAAATAATAGGAAGCACAAATTGTTTTCGGGGTGCATTTATGATGCTTTAAATTTCTTTAGTTTTCTAAGGATTAAAAAGAGGAAGTCATGCTGAAAACAACTATCGACTTTTGGCCATACAATAATAAAAAGGAAGATCAAAGAGATTTGAATAATATGAAAGTTGGAAAAGTCTTCACATAATGGAAGCTTTAGTCCACAGCTATAGTTCTAGCATATCACAAATTTTCCTAAAGTTATATACTCCAGATGTATAACCAAGTAGATGCAAATTTATGATTAAAAGTAAGAGGGCATGAAACTAAATATTTCGTAACTGTGTTTACTAATGTCTGCGAAACAGCAGTTTTTCTTTGTCTAGGATTTTGAACATCGTTTCTAGTTTTCCTTTCTTTGCAATTATTTGTCAATAAAAACCAACGTTTTAAGAAAATCCTTTTTAAATAAACAATTACATTTATAAAGATGCATTAGTATAAGGAAGTTTTGCCAATGTTTAATATTTATTTATATAATTAAGTAGATTAGTGAAGTGTTTTTTGAATATAATACGAAATTTATATATATTTGTTTGGAAATCTAACCTGCTTAGTTCCATGTTTATTAATAGTTATCTCTCCCTAAAATATAATTATTGTGTTTTAACAAAGAAATATAAAATTAAATGCCCACATTTTTCCGTTTGCTATACTCAGTTCTACTGCATGTGCTCACTTAAGTTAAATAACCATATTCTTATTATGTAATGAGTTTTATTATCATTTATTCGTGTAGGCAAATGCTTTTTGTTAGATATAATTAGTTTAATTTTTTACCATTCATCATGAGTCATATTTTGTGATTACAATATGCTTCTGGGTTATTAGTTTAAAATAATGTTTTAAATATCACATTAACATAAACAATTATCGAAATTTCTAACACACCCTAAACTTGGATTTTCGTTTTATTTTCAGTTCTGTCTGGAGTAGGAATATCACAACTGGTAAAGAGTTGTGATAATTCAAATTATAATTTTCAATCTAAACGGAAGCTTATGCAGGGATTCTGAAGCCAAATACATTTCCCTGTGTCAAAGTATTTGGATTATACATGTTTCACATTTTATATTTAAATATTCTACTACATGTTAAAGGCATGCTTTTAGAATTGAAACTCAATTAGAGGATTACTGCCAAATATGTAAGTTAAGAGAGTAAATTTACATATGTAGCCGAAAAATATCCCAACCAGAATTTTTTGCCTACCTTTAATCAAATATAACTTACGATCACATTTTGTATTCCTATTATCTTCTTAAGAGGTAACTGGTACAATATAAACAGTTCTTTTAGAAAATGTGCATGTAGAAGCTTGATTTTTTTAATTTCACAATAATAATTACAAACATTACTGATGATTGGTTTCATCAAAGCAAGTTATAGCTCTGCGTTCCTAAAAATCTTAAGACAAGAAACACAAACGTATAAAAGGTTTAGAAAATTACTAAAGAATTGGATATAATATGTGTTTTAATTTTTTATATGATCTAAAGTGCTATACTTCATCAACGAAATACACTGAAGATACTCTCAATCCAAGACTCTAATTATTATTGTACATCAATGACATTTTATAAAATCAAATGTGTAGTGAGACAAATTGATAACGTTGATTTAGCGAAAATGAGAAATAAACTTTGTGACTGTCGCCAAAATTAAATAATTTTAGCCTGGATATCTAGATACAGAAATATTAAGATACGTATCCAGAAAAGAAGTACACCAGTACTTAAGTGTTGTTACACTACTCGCCCACTGGTCTGGTTATATTTTAAATGTGTTGTACGTTTGAATGGGAAACCTACTTTAGTTTAAAGAGTACCTGATTATTTTATTCGTACATGTAACCCATTTGTCTATGTAACTGAAAGTAAAAAATAAATCCACTCCCTTATCGTTCGTTTGTTAACAATATTAAACCCCTCAATTCAAACATGTTAAGAAACAGAAAAGTCTCCCTACATATGCAAATCGTCCTCTAATGTTCTTCTGCCAGTCAGTTGTCGCCGATAAAAAAGAAAAAAAATGATCCGTTAAAGGTATTTGAAATGCAAATGAAAGTAAGTATGAACTTCTCGCTAGCGACCATGGAAATGCTGAACACGTCTTTAGCAGAAGAGAACGCCTTAGTAATGAAAGCTTTTCAGCTTGGATAGTGAAAGCAAAAGGGAGATTTGAAGTAATTAATCTGGGAAAAAAACGTTACACGATAATGTTACGTCAAAAATATCTGCAATTTTGTTTCTAAGTTTGTTCAGAAGCGTTTCCTTCAAACAGATAAGAACGAGAGCTGAAGAATACTTATAGAAAACTTGTATGTGCAGATTGTAATACCTTTTGTCCTACTATATATTAAGTCAAAATCGAATCAGAGGGTTGTATAAAAACATTATCATCTATCCAGAAGAAAGGATATTTTCAAAGAACGTGTAAACAACAATGCATTATTTTTATTGTAGTTTTCAACCATCGTTTATGCTATTAAATATATATATTTTTGCTATAAAGTAAAAGTACAAAAAATAGTGGTCAGGCATTGTTCATAAGGTTACTCAATCTAAACCAGCAAATTTGTTAATTTAGTTTATTCGAGTTTTGGCTACCGAGGGGGAATCGAGCTCCAGATTTTAGCACTGTAAGTCCGGAAGATAATTTTCAGATAGTAACGTTCATTTAATTAATCCGTTAAGCAAAATTAAAATAAGATTTCTATCTTTCCTCTCAATAGTTTGCGTATTAGCTTTATAGAAGACAACGAAGGAGTAAATTATTAATGTAATGTATGTATATATGTATAACTATGCATTTTCCAATTACTCTCACAACACCAGTTAAAAGAAGATTTGATATATTGAAATACAAATAATTAGTTTGTCTAATTATTATTGAATGAAGATACTTGAAGTGTCAAAACACAACGAAATTCTCATTGTGGTAGCATTGCGCTAAAAACAACAAAAACTGAACAAATGTTTAAAATTATCTACAAGAAATAGTTCTTTATCAATTTAACTATTTTCACTAATAAAAATCATCACTCAATGTTTTGTTAAACGACACTGTAATGTACGTTTTCATAATTCCTATATAGAAACCTAAGTTAGGAAACTAATGTTGAATTCCTATAAGTGTAACGTTTCTTCTTGGCTGCTTCAAAATATGAAATTAGGCAACCATTGGAGAGTCTCTTTGAAACGATTCGCAGACTTTAGAATGTATTTTGTTATACATGTATAAAGACATTTATGTGCGAATGAAGTACCTTAAAAAGTGTAACTGCAATGTTTTACAATCATGTTGTTCCGCAATAGAAAAAGAGTAGTACCAAATACAAAATGGATACCGATAGGACCTGACTGAATTGACTTTATTCATTCTATTAATTACATTATGGAGAAAATCCTTTGTTTTTTCTCAGTCAGCGCAAAACCGTCTTCTCTCGTGAAACTGGATAAAATGTGTTACAAAACAGCGTCAAAAAAACGATACCAAATATTTCTTTAAGTTATTTTGTTAAAAACGTATAACAGGACATTCTAGAACCTCTACTATATGTTACTCAATATAGTCTATTTCAATGTTGGGAGTACGACAAAATACTCTTGAACAGGTCGTTGTGTGCATTTATAGATCCTATTGTCATAACCTCAAGCGGTAATTCCACCTCTCATACTGATTGCACCACAACTAAACCGCCACTAAGATTGTCATAGTTTATCATTCATTTTAGGTTTCAGTCTGATATCAGTGAATAAGTTAAACGTTACAGGTTTTTTTAATACGGCTTGAAATTTCTTTGTATAAAAATACGTTTGTTTTGTCTAGAAGTTCGCGAGGGTTACCTGTGTTAGTCGTCTCTAATTTAGCAGTGAAAGACTAGAAGAAAAGCAGCTGTCATCATGAACGGAGATTCGAATCCGCGACCCATAGACTTCGAGTCGAGCGTTATAACCACCTGGCCAGGTCAGGACGTTAAAATACGAAAGATGGCGAGGTATGAAAGTGAAAGACGGAAGACATTTGATAAACTCGTGAATAAGAGGATTTCAATCTTATGTTTGCGTAATTGGACAATATGAAGCTAGTTAGGTGTAGGGTTTATGATGACTGATGTCACATGTTGATTGATGACCTAGCAGCTATATATTAACCAACTTCATAAAAAAAAGAGTGAAAAAAACATAAGTAAATAACTTGCAAAGCATCTGAAGATTCCTAAAAGCGAAGGAAAAATATTTTTGTAGTTGTATTCGGGTGTTTCTCTTCATTGTGCTCTTTCCATGTCATAGCAGTATGTCTACAGACTTACAACGCCAGAAACCAGGTTTTTGTGCTTAATTACAAACATCATCCTGATGATGACAAAACCTTGTCGAAACGTTGTACGTTTGCTGTTATGTTAAACTTATATTAAAGTTTTTCCTCGTTACCCATTCAAGCCGTCTCCAGCCATTATTAGTTTCAAAGTGGGTTCCTCGTCATCGAATTTGAAAAACAAACAAACTCTTCATTGTGAGAGAAGCTCAAAGTTAAAGCAGGTATTTATATACGTTAAAGGTTTGTTTCTAAATTTTGGAATTGTGGAAACTAAAATTATTTAGATTAATCAGAGTACTGTTACTTTATTAGTAACACTGAACAACAACAACAAAAAATTGCTACTGGAGATAACTCAACTGATTCGAGGTAATTTCAAAAACGTAATCAGAATTTGCCCATCCCCACAAAATTTTGAGTTATTGTAATAGAATCTCAAGAATTTAATAGCACTATGCGATATACCATGCAATCAACTCAGTACAATAGATTTATGCTACGAAATTAAGTTTACTTGGAAAGTTTAATGAAGAAAATGATATACATTTTTGAGAACTTCAAACCATGACTGTATTGTATTGGTGCAAAATTCCAAATATATTGTCCGTATATGCTATGTTTTCTCGATATAATTGTAGCGAATTGCACTACTTTTGCTTCATTTATACGTTCACCAGTTCCTCCCAGGAATTATGAAACCCTCACGTGCTCAGTTTGCTAGAATGTTCGAGAAGTTCCTCAAGTGACTATAAAGGGGAAGAGTCAGACGCCTCTCTCTCGATTGCTATTCGTTCACTCAGTTGGGCACTTCGCCTTGCTAAGTGCACAGTCAAACAAAGTCCGATCTTCTTCCTCTCACCATACCCTCGATGTAATCAAATTATGCAAACTTTATTCTTAAAATCTTTTAAACTCTAGTTCTGTAAACATAAATTACATTAATTTTCTTTTGAAAATCACGTGAAATTCCGACTGCCTCCAATTCAACTAAAGTCCGAAAGTGGAAATATAATCCAAATAGTTTATGCTACAGTTGTGGAAAATATATTACAGTTTCACGAAGGAATATCGTCACAAACAAGGTAAAGTGTAAAATTGGCACTGTGGTATGTCTGCGGACCTACAACACTAGAAACCGGGTTTCGATACCCGTGGTGGGCAGAGCACAGATAGCCCATTGTGCAATTTTGTACTTAACTACAAACAATCAAACAATACATAAAATATTTAGATATTGCATCTTTAATGAAACCAGTATCTCATGGGGGTTGTCTTCCAGTGCCACATCCACCAGCAAATTGGGAAACAGAAGAGTTATCCTGTGATGAGGAGAATGAATCAACTTCATCCTCTTCATCTACTAATTCTATTCCTGTGGCACCTCAATATAAACTGACTCGTATGGTCAAACAAAAAGAGCTAAATAATCTGATTCATGACTTCTCTATATCAAAGCAGCACGAATAACTTCTTGGCTGTTGTTTACAGCAATGGAATTTGTTAGTTCCAGGAATGAGAGTTTCACTTTATCGAAGTCACTATCAAAGTCTTACTTCTCACTACAGCATGCAAGGTACTTTGTGTTTATCTAAAAAACGTTGATGCACTAATGGAAGAATTAGGTACTGAACATCACCCTACACAACGGAGATTTTGTATCGATTCATCTATATTTAGTCTGAAAGCTGTACTTTTGTACAATGGGAACACCAAGACATCGATTCCTGTTGTGAACTTCGAAGAAACTTATCAAAGCATGCCATTAAATATGATCACCACAGGTGGAACACATGTTGTGATTTAAAAGTTATTGCACTTCAGCTAGGCCTGCAAAGTGGGTAAACCAAAACTTTTTGCTGTAAAATTACTGTTGCTTTTGTGTCTCTGGGACAGCCGAGATAACAAATATCATTTCAAAAAAAAAGGAATGGCATTGAGAGAGAACTACATACCAGGGAAACAGAATATCGAGTATCAACCTTTAGTGAATCTTCAAAATGTGTTTATACCCCACTTCATATAAAACTGGGACTCTTGAGAATTGTTTTAAAGGAAAGAACAAATATGGTAGTGGTTTCGGAAATTTGTCTGACAAGTTTCCAAAAATCAGTGAAGCAAAAATGAAAGGAGGCATCTTTGTTTGGCCAAAGGTTCGAGAAGTGCTGATGGATGGTGATTTTGAAACAGTACTCTATCAGAAAGTGCTTGCTGCCTGAAACTGTTTGTCAAAAATTTCTTACAAAATAACAGAGATGAAACTATGCTTTGATGGTTGATGATATGCTCGAGAACTACAGAATAATGGGGTCTAGAATGTCACTAAAGATGAACTTCTTACGCTCCCACATAGACTTATTTCCAAATTATCTAGATGCAGTGAGTGATGAGCATGTTGAGTGCTTCCACCAAGATATTTCTACAATGAAACATCGGTATCAAGGACGATGTAATCGTGCGACAATTGAATGTTACTGTTGGTTCTTACAGCGTAAAACTGAAAATATACACAAAAAAAGCGCAACAAGTGAAGCAGATATTTTGTAACAAAAATTAAAACAATTTCATGATGAAAGTTTTGAACATAACCTGGACGTATTCTCAACATATAATCTTATTATATTCATTGCTTTTTTAAACCGGAATTGCTATTATGTATTGTTTTTGAACATTCTTAAATGCATTTTTCAATGAATAAATAAAATCCTTAAAGAAGAGTTGTTATTTTCACGATATACAAGAATATTCTGAAGAATTATCATCATTCTACACTATAGGTGATCAGTAGTTTTCAACATTATTTTTATAATTATCAACGTCAAATTACTCAAAACAGTTTAATTTTTTTTTTTGTAGTAGCAGAGAAAAACATTTTTTTGTTGCCAGGTGTATTCAATGATTGAATGAACCTGGTAACTGTAAGCAGTGATCAGTAATTTTCATGATTTACTTACGTTTAGGTTTTTACAAGAAATATTAAGAAGACGAGCACATGCAGATAGAGCATATTAAAATATATTTCTATCACGTGCGATATGTTCGTGTTTCAAAACAGAGAGAATGGATATACTTTATTGGTCTATCTTATTTTTGTTCTTTCTCACTTTCTCTTGTTTGAGTTTAAGATAGTTTACGATAGGTGTTAAAACAAACTGCAATAAGTTGAATTAGTGAAAAAAGTTAAACAAACTCGTAATGTAACATGCTTTGCATAAATCTGAGTGAGTAAATTAAGATAGAATAACAATCAAATAGTTTGCTTTCCTGCAGGTTGACAGAATTTTCTAAACTTGGGAACTGATACAGCTTTGTTTCAGAGAAATACAATATTTTTGCTTTGCTTTAACAATGTGGTATATTTCTCTCTCTAAATGTTCAAAGTGTTTTCACCACAAAGACGTTCTGCTTTGGTATCTACTTATTTTTCTAATATTATCTGTTTCATAGACCTTTTACCTCTTGTTTTAATTAAGGGGAAAATTTGTATTAACGTATAACATTATATTCTACTCTACCAGCATTATTTGAGATATGATAGAATGAATATAGCTTTAATAACTGCTTTAATTCTCAACATTTGCTTTTTATTATATTTTGGTAGGTATCTGGTGTGCTCCATCTGCAATGTTGTTTTAAATTAGTTATTAGATATCTCTTGATATAATAGGCATTTTCACAAATGATCACTTCACAGATAATCGATGTCCAATACCGAGACTGCAATGAAACACTACCAGCCATCACAATAATTTACAAATGACACAAAGTAAATAATTAATTGTTAAAACATCCTTAATTAGGAATCGCCATCACTTTGAAGCTGCTTGACGTAATTCTCATCGCATTACAAACATTATAAAAAAATGGATATTATTTATTACTGCATGTCTTACACTAAGTAATGTGAAGCGGAATGTTTGTGAGAACGTTATACAATTTGCTTTCATAGCCCTTCTAATTATAATTCATAG
>NW_013665922.1:647345-653280 GCF_000517525.1 Limulus polyphemus
TTGTAGGAAAATAAAACTCAAAAGCAATAAGAACAAAAGCTACACTTACTACAAACAGGACTAGTTCGGGTGGTTAGTAAAACTTATAGTTTTTGAAAATTATCATTCCATCTCTCATAATTATTACTGAACTATTCGGATTACTATAAATCAAACTAAGGTGTCTAGATTAGTATCAAGTACACTTCAAAGAATGTCAAACTACAATTCACTTTAAGTACTTCTGAAAAGTAGTAATACAGCTTTCAACCTTTCCGATCAGTATGCTTTTAAACATTGTATTTCTTTTTGTCTTTCTTATGCGAAGGTTTTGACTTAATTGTTCAAACAGGAAGTCAGTTTGACTTTGTTTACAAGTCATGAGAAATAGAAAAAAGTCTGTAATATTTTGCTTTTTTCAAGAATTCAAAGAAAATTACTTTAATTTGTTTGAAATAAAGTTATACAAGGTGACGTGGTTAGTTCATAAAAAGAAAGAGGAAATTTAATTAGTTTTATAACATCATAAGAATCAGGATGTCGTGTGATCAATCGTGTTAACTAAAAAGCTTATTGAACTACAGTTTGGAGCAAAATCTAAAGTCTTATTGAATAACAGTTCATGCTATGAATACACCTGATTGTTTTGCAGTTTGTCGGTGAAAATTCATAAATATGACCTTTAAGAAAAGCTATACATTCAGAAATGAAATCAACTGGACAATAACATAAAAATTCAGAAATATTAATATTTGATGTTAAACCAAAGAACACAGATATACAGTGTATCAAAGTTCGTTACTTTTGTATGATCATATAAAATAAATACATATCTATCCTATATATTATTGATTTTGTGTTGTTTTTTTGTTGGGGTTATTTGTGTTAGTATACTCTGTGTATAAATTGGTTTTCACACTAAATGATCGACGTTTCCTTGTAACTCATTCTGTTCGAAATAATGTTATTCATATTATTATGCTTCCTTTTAATTCAAGGGCAAGACTAAAAGCTTAAAACTCTTAAAGTAGAGGGTCGAACGCTATGGTAGGCGCAGCACAGATAGTCCGTTGTTTAACTTCGTGCTTGAAACAAAGATTTTTATTCCAGTCCACTTTTTTTTCGTAATTTTAACAAACGTTTTGCAACAGCATTTTTTTTTGTGTTTCACTATTTTTACACAAAGCACAGTTTACCCCAGCGTGACTTTTTTCACCTCTATGCTTCTGTACCATCCGTTTGCTCAATGACGTTAGTTTGATCTTCTGGATTCATTCATTACTGTATGTTTTCCACGAGTCTGATATCTAAGAGAAAACCTGAAGTTGTGGTTTCGGAATGTGTGTATATATATATATATACAAAGAATAATATAATATACTGTTATTTTCAGTTGGCCTCATACGTTGTAAGTCATACAACTCTTGACAGTTACGAAGAAAGTCATTGGTTAGAACAACTTGGCATAGATTCCGTAATTTTACTTCTAGGTACATTTCACTATTAATTCGTTATGTGCTCGTTAAATTATATATTAAAATGCAACTACTTTTATTGATGTAAGTTGTTAGTTAGACTCAAATATATTTAACCCCGTTGTCAAAAGTTTAAAGTGACAAATATATATGTATAATTGGGAACTCTTGATGGTCAATACTAGTGTCAAATGCTTGACAAAAAATTGTTTAATAATGTCAAATTAGTTAAGGGTTTATTTTTTTTTTCATTTTGAATCACTGATACTCACTTTCTTTTATAAACAATCTATAAAATGAAATTTGCGGAAATAAAACTACGTAAATATATCAATAATCCTACAATATAACACAGGATAGTTTGCTATTCAGTTCCACAATATATCTTTTTCACAGAACGTTAAATACATTTTTGACAGTACTTTGTAGCATAGACACAAATATATTTTTTTTTTAATTTTAAAGATAAAAAAAACATTGTCGTTTTTCTTTCTTTTACTTCTGTAAATCATAATCAAAAGTGTGAGACAATAGTATATGAAAAAATATTAACTGTCAAGTTATAACTCTGGCATACTACGATAACATAAAAGTAAAAATGTTAAATGAATTACAAAATTACTCAGTAATAATTAAAGTTTGTGTTATATTTTTCTTGCTTATTATTTATAATTTACTAGTAAAATATGATATTGTTGTCAAATCTGGAATAACGTATAGCTATTATACCGGTAACCACTCATATCACTTGTCGTTTATTAAACCGCCAGTAACTGGATACTCTAGTGATACGCACGCATCTTAAACACTATTTATCAAAGTCAACGTCTGATTCCCATTATGCAGCTAATCAATTTTCTCAGAACTCAATTATGTAAAATCGTGTTAGCGATGTAATGTGAGAACAAGACTACAGTAAAGCATCACAGTTGTTATCGGCTTTACATCTCACGCTTGCGTACGTGCATCAGCATACCAGGCATTCCTAGGCAAATTCACTGAGAAAAGAGTTTACACTGTTATAATTATTTAATTCCTTTTCCTTTATATATATATACGTTCTTTTCATATAAACGCTAACATCTAGAACATATCCAAAGGAACACTTTATTGACGTTTCAATGAAATAATGTTCAATGGTGTTCATATAAATATTCTATTCTATTTTTTTAATGTATACACGTTTTTACTAATATCCAAACGTTAATGTCTTTTCAATAAGCTTAAAAAGTATTATCGATATTTTTACATTAAATGCCGTGTATTTTCGCTTAAGAAATTCTCGGTTTTCTTAAAACTTATTTTAAGTATTGGATTTTATTCAACATTCAGTTGAAATGACGTAAATTTTCACAGTACAATACCAGAATTCTTCTTTTGTTACTTTAGTTGATATTATTTTAGTTTATATATTTATTGACGTAATAGCATTTTTTAATTCGAAATCGTAAACGCTCACTGTTTATTTACGTCTTCTAAGTGGTCAAACAACCATTTAATTAATTATAATAAGTGATTCATTAACTACACAACTTAAATGACTTAATCCGTTGTTCTAATTTCATAAAGTAACTTTTATAGTTATAATAGTAATCCTGCTATTCGATTAAAAGTAGTCGTGTAGGAGACAGATGATGCTCACGTATTGCCCTATTTTGGCCATAAGTTCTAAATTAGGGATGATTAAGCCTGAACCATGAATTGACTGTTTTAGCCTATGTGTTGTATTAGGCGCAGTTCAGGTTGAACATAACACTACCAATACTTTATGTTATAATATTGACAAATGTATGAAATTAGGATACATAATTATTCAGGAATGCATAATTTCCCTTCCATATTATTGTTTTACTTTTTACAATAACTCAATTAGAATACACATATTAACTTGTGATGGGTATAAATAAGGTGAAGACATCTTGTTATACTAGGACACATGTGTTTTATTAGAAATGAACAAAATTCATATGTATGTCCTTTCTTTACTTAGTTAGGAAAGCTAAAAGAATATCAAACCGCTCAAGCTTCTCGATCTGATACAATAAATAACGCAATCATCATAACACAGTCGACACGTTTGTTGCTACTATTTGTATTGTTTAAATTTTAATTTGGAATTGTTATATAAGTGTATACATGAATGTAATATTTTACAAATGAACAAACGTTTATGAAACGAAAATGCTTATAAAAGCATTTTATTGAAACTTTCACCAATGCTAGAAATACGATTTTATGTAACTCGTATGCTTTTTCTTAGACGGGTATATAATGGGATAGATATATAGTCTCAGTTTTAATCACATTATTCTAGTGTACATTTAGCGATGTATTATAACATTATGGTTATTGTGATACTGGGATATTTCATGTATTTAAAAGAAAAACATATCTGAATTCAAATATCATTAGGCATTCGAAGAATAAATAATATGTTCTTTATATAAAAATGTGGTCCTCCATCAATATTAGAAGCTTACAAATGGAGTCATATCTGGTGTAGGTTTTTAGTAGGTAAAATAATAAATTAATATAAAGTGTTAAGAAAATAACTGAAAATTAATATAAGGAAAATAAGAATTAACTTATGAAGTGTTTAATAAATAGTATTTTGAATAAAAATCAAAAAATATTTTACTATTCTTACTAAACCCAAATACAACCTAAAATACCTCATTTCATACATAACAAAAATAATTTTGAAAATGTAACAGTTTTTGCAGCCATTCTTTGCACGCATGATTGATGATTTTCAGGTGACCGATAACGAAAATGGATAGATCATGTTTTTAAGACGCAAACGTGAAAGTTCTTGGAAGATTCTTCAAGATAAAAAAATAAATAAAGGTAGCAACAACAGAGATTATTCATCAACATCTAAAAATTGATATATTTTAGGACTGCCTACTGCAAGACCATCATTAAGGTAAAACTTTCTGTGTTTTAAAGAACAATAAGGAAGAGTAACGAACCATACAATGTTTATACAAAGAGGATAAATTTTCTTTTAGAACATATAGAAAAATATCAACTTGTATTAAAAAGAAATTGATTATATATATAAGGAATTTGATCTCTTATAATAATATAAAAACCGATGAAATATACGCACATTTGTCGGGTATATTTTACTGTTACTTGTCATTTGATTATTTCAACTCTTAAAAGGAACATATGGAAGCTTGGGCGTTATTTCTGTTGATACTCATAAACGATTCATGACAAAGGAAGGTTATTTATTTTCAAAATTAAGAAGCCATTAATTAATGTAAAAAAATTAACAGATACATATCTGTCAATTCATGAAAAAAATATCATAATTTAATATGTGTGTGTGTGTGTATGTGTAGGTCGTGTAAAAAATATCGCGTACATATGCTATCGTCCTTACGAAATGAGAATCACAAGCCATTTAAAGCGTATTATTTCACCGATTTTTAGGCATAAGATAAATGACATTGAATGATTTACATCGTATCATATTACACAAATAGTATGCTTATTTATTTTCAAAACACTCGGAAGAGATAATGTAATAGAATAGACAGTTGTGTAAAAGCATGATAATGATAAATCACAAGTTAGAATAAATAAATAAATATGTTGAGTTATACGATTCGAAAGTCATTTACACTAGTAAAAAGAAATTGCATTACCATTATGATATAACAAATTTCTTATAAAACAAGTAAGCATGTTTGATATTTCTTATGGATCTTTACTATTCCATTAGCCATTAACATCAACAAAATAAAACCTGTAACCAAATATCTTGTACCATCGACCTTCGGTTCTATTGTATGCGTATTTCTTTTAATATCCATTGATTTTACTAAAGTTTTTCCTTGTCTTAAGTAGATAAGTACCCAGTTCATAGAACAGTCGTGAGACTGTTGACTTAAGGGTTATTAAACTATTTTAACAGTGACTACATTTGCAAAGTAAATGTTTGGGAATACATAAAAGATGTATCTTTTTCCTTTACCCAAGGCTAATCGAGCTTAATATTTAAGATTTACAAATTTTATAAGTAGACATGTTACCGCAGATGCTATCCACGTTGCCCGTTTGAGCCTGTATACTTAGTTCACAGCAATTCCCAATAATTCGGCAATGCTACTCGGGTTAGACTTATGATGCAGTCATTTCTAAAGAATATTATTTCTAAAGATAGATTATTAAATTATGTAGAGAAAAGGTAAACATCCTTTCAAACAATGGTCCCTTCAATGTTTTATTTGGAAGTGGAAGCAACAGAACATTTAGGACAGCAACGGTCCCAGTCGCCACTCTTATACGAAATGTACAGCAATGCACTTGTCTATGAGATGATTGTTTTGTTTTGTTTGTTTTCGAATTTCGCGCAAAGCTACACGAGGGCTATCTGCGCTAGCCGTCCCTAATTCAGCAGTGTAAGGCTAGAGGGAAGGAAACTAGTCATCACCACCCACCGCCAACTCTTGGGCTACTCTTTTACGAAC
>NW_013665922.1:653388-662150 GCF_000517525.1 Limulus polyphemus
CCACAGATTGCGAGGCGATCGCTCTAACCACCTGGCCATGCCGGGCCTATGAGATGAAGGCTATGGTTACGAAAGAGAATCATCCGACTTAAATAGTTATCGTGATGGAGCTGGCTTTATCTCGTAGTGTTGTTAACAAGTCATTAATCAAGGAGTTGAAATTCACGATTGCTCACAAGCTAGAGGTTCGCAAGTGTTAGGATATATCTTGAAATCAACTGCTGTTTCCTCCAGAAAGATGATTAGAAAATTAAAAGAAAGTAATATCGTTTAACCACTTACCTATCACATTTCCCAATTGAAGTTTGGTGAATTTTATGTCTTGTAGAAAGTTAGACAAAATATATGATTTAAAGTCGGCCTCGCAAGTCTGTTAAAGTTATTATGGAAATTGTTATGTCTAGAAATGTTTTTTAATCTTGGCTCTCATATTACGAGGACAACACCAGAGCTAGATGTATTACCCTTAGGATAACGATTAGATAAATTATTTGCAAATTACCATTAACTGACAAGTTACCTTAACAGAGCACGCATTCATTAATAGATGTGAAAAAATAAGGAGTATGAAACACAGAAAAGGTCTATCATTATTTTCATCAAGAAAGCCTTTTCTTAATAAACTGTGGGAGGTAAGATGCTAATGGTGAGGCGTTTTGTTGCCATTGACTATAAAGAGAGTTTACAAGAAAAAGAACAAAACAGAGAAGAAATATCATGAAATTAATATTCTACACTCCACTATAGTTCTGATACAGCAAAATAGTGGCTTAACAGTAAATTAGTTTATGTTTTAATTTTTCTTCTCACACATATATTTTATAATGCGAATTTCTTAATTGTGTTTATTTGTTGAATTTTGCACAATGCTACTTGAGGGCTATCTGCGCTACTCGTCTTTAATTTAGAAACGGTAGACTAAATGAAAGGCAGATAGTCAACATCACCCACCGCAAACTCTTAAGGGGCTACTCTTTTACTAATCAAAGAGGGGATTGACCGTGAAATTATAACGCTCCTACGGCTGAAAGGTGTGGTGATTCCAAACCGCGACTCGTAGGCTGCAAGACGAACGCCTTCAGCAACAAGCCATGGCAGGCTCAGTTAGATTTTTATTAGGGAAATTAACATGTTACACAGCAAGTTTAATTGGCTTTATGTTGAATCTAATCCGTAACAACTGTTTAAGAAGGTTAGTGTTCTAACAAGTTTATTGCAGTCATCCAAACCTCAACCATAAATTGAATACATTTTTAATTAATCTTCATCTAACAAGATAAACTATGATCATTATGAGAATTCCATAAATTTTTAAAAGTAATTAGAAGAATATATCGTGAAACGCATGTTGTTTAGTAGTATTATGAAGCAAGCAGACAATGTATTCTTCTTGAGGCACAAAGAACCCAAAAATTTTAAAAATGCTCAGAGAAAGAACTACATATTTTTCCCTACCGAAAAACACGCTGATTAGAAATGTAATGAAGCAGATAATGTGTTCTTATTCAGCTTAAAGGAAATTACTGTTCGGATACCTTTGAGTAAGCTATCTAAATACGGTTAGCTAATCAAAATTATTATTATCGTTTATTTAGTTTGGTCCAAAGCTGTTCGAGTGCTGTCTGCATTAGTTTTCCCTAATTTTGAAGTTATAGACAAGAGTATAGGCAGTTAGTCAATACCATCTCGTGCTGTGCTTTAGTCAAATAGTGGGATTTGACAGTCACTCTTATATAACTCAATCAAGGTTCACAAGTGCAGAGCGCGATTTTTACACATACATGCACATATATATATATATGTATTTCGACGGTAAGGATACGTAAACCATAGAATCCATAATCCAGCACATTTACCGCTGGGCTACACTCGGCGTCTCTAGTTGAAAGTAAACAATGAAGTCTGTAGTTTTGAAGTTTATTTAAATCTGTCCTTTGAAAGACATGCAATTTTATAGAACGTATATGTTTTTCTTTTTATGCTTTCCTGTGTGTCAAGGGTAAGTTTGAAGAAACATAACGCTAAAAATAGGGTTTTGATACTCGCGGCTGGCACAGCACAGGAAGCCAGCTGTGTAGTAATATGTATAAATAAGCAAGCAAATTCTTATGTATTGGAATGGGAAATTGATTGCATAACCTTTTAAGGTTTTTTTTTGTTGTTGTTGTTGATATATTATTTCAACAAAACTGTTTTATATTTAGTATTTTTTGTCAATGTAAATGTAAGTCATAAAGTTAATACGGATGTAAAACCTCCATAAAGTGTATGTACTTAAGCTCACAAACTTTCTGCCAAACCTCGAAATCAAGAAAGAACTGGAATCTCTACAAACTCATTCGACCTGTCAGTCCTCCAGGACAGCTCAAAAGACGTTTTATGTCTTGGTTTGGGTATGCACGCATTTATAAGTTGTATAACTAACCAATTAACGAATTTAGAAAAAACAGAAGAGGACTGGAACAAAAATGACACTTCACTTCTACGAAAAAGGCTCATTTAATGGAAACATCACTTCAGGGTTATGCTAAGCAGTAATGACAGAAAATAGGCTATGATTGCCGACAAAATATGATTTTTTTTACTAGCGTGTAGATCTTAATCATCGTTTTCAAAAAGCTATAGATGACATTTGTACATTTCTCTATTATACCTTACCACCTTTATAAATTAACTTGCGCAAAAGTACCCGAACGCACTGAAAAGCTGGTAAATATTAGATAATATTTAACATGGTTCTGTTTTGAATTGTAAGTTTAAAGAATGACTACACGACAGCTGAAAATTAAACGTTCGGGTTAGCTTTTTGTAAATTTATGAAGACATTTTCTATAATGGAGTCACTAATTTATACGTCGGTAAGAATGCTTTGGAATATGGGGACGAATATCTGGCAATAAATGTCAGTCTTTTGCTTTTAACATTTAATCAGATTTCGTTTTAATGGACATTAATACTTCTTTCCCGGCAATCGTACATATGTCGTTAGAATGTAAATTAAACAGGAAGTCAATGTGAAAAGGGAATAACCATGACATTTTCTCCACCTAAACTCCCTATAAAACATCAGAAACTATTTTGAGAAAGACATTTCATATAAATCAACACAAGACATAATGAATCAGCGGAGAAGCGTCTTGATGAAGTATTGACGAAATATTCCACAGAACCACATCCAGAGATTCGTACAGAGGAAACGGCTACTTCTTGACCTTTGCTGCCCACTAGGAGTTGGCATACTCACTGTTATGTCTGTCATATACTTTCGAAAAACTGTAATAATTGATTTTTTTGGACTCCAAACACGGAGTTGTTGCATACCATAGGAGCGTTGTGGGGTAATTATTTGTTATGAGTATACCAGGAGGACATTAACTTCTCTTTCAGAAAGTCCTAAATATAATACTACCAAAATATACGCCAGTAATTTGTTCGTCCCCAATTTATTTGGTTCAGTATATTTATTTGTTATTGATCTCTTCAGTATTCCTGTTGTATTTCTTATGCTGTTTTTGAAAACCACATTATAAAACATATTTATTTGCTTATTTTATTCCTCCTTTTTCTCTCCAGGATAATATTAATTGCTTTTTGGTAAGACAATTCGCTTATAATCTATATTCGAATTATCGTCTTCTCTCTCTAACTAGCTTGGTGTTTATCATGAGTATTAATTATATTTTAAATGATTTCTGTATAATTAAGACAGTAAAAAATAAATGCACCCATTACATTTTACAGAAGCAAACATACTAAGATAAACAACTACAGCCTAGAACGTTTTATGGTGTAAAATTAATGACAATTTACATATATATTTTCTATAACAATACATGCAATAAATGCCATTTGCAAGTGTTTAAATTTCATAAGACTGCGATAATGTAATTTGAGAGGTGTTTTAAAAACTATAATTTAGTCAGAAAATAACTTACGTAGAAAAAGAGTTGAGGTAAATCGATACTATTTATTTCCATTTTTTAAAGAATTATATTTATAATAAACCTACTGCTAGAGAAAATCATCTACATATTTCCTTAACTTCCCTAACTTATTCTCGCGTTGATCAGTTATCATTGTTATCTCTAGTCATGACATAGTTATCACAAAATACTCGAAACCTAAAAATCTCATCCACACATAAACATACTTATATACATACAACCAAGAAAGAAAGACTGTCCTTACGTAATGCCTTAATTACGCATACTATAGTACAAAGTTATTACAGAGTTAACTGGCCTATTCTACCATCCATAAATCGAAATCTGATCATTAGGGAGGTAAACCACTTGGTAGATGAGGTTATGAGATAATCGGAAATGCAATTCCAATATCAAAACTAATTCTCACCAGAACACGATATAATGCAATTAGCAGACTGTATACTGTATTAAACAGCATCAAACACGTCAGCGGTTATTTTGCGTTTAGAATTACTCCTGACAGGAGAAGCAATATCGACTTGAAAGCCGCAAACGGGGAAGATACATCTATTAGTTTGGTTTACAGAAGTCTGTAAACAAATCTAAGCAAAGAAGATCGATTGGTCATGTATCTTGGAATATACATTATCATTCCTCAACTTCATGAGAGGACGGGGTTTTGGGTGAAACAAACTTCATGCAAGAGATGGAACTCCACCCCATAGACTGTCAAGACATCACTGGGATACGCTTTCGAGATCGAGTAATCATCAGCTTACATTTTCTACACACATTAGCAGTAGTTTCCAGATCTAATCTGTTAATATTTTGCTATGAGGTCAATTTGCTATGGAACTCCACCCCATAGACTGTCAAGACATCACTGGGATATGCTTTCGAGATCGAGTAATCATCAGCTTACATTATCTACACACATTAGCAGTAGTTTCCAGATCTAATCTGTTAATATTTTGCTATGAGGTCAATTTAAGCCTTTAACGCACCTAAGAGATATTTACAACACCAAGTAAAGTGCAACTGTTGGAAGTTGGAAATCTTTCATCTGTTTATTAATTTTTTCTCACGAATATAAACAATACTAGACATGAAGGCATGAACTGTGATCATACTGTATGAATATTGTTAACATATTGGCTGTGCGAGTGTCGTGATTAGCGCACCTTAGTGATGATTACTTGTGGCACTCGAGTCGTCTTTTCCATAGTCTCATTAGATTTTCTGTCAAATATTATAACTCTGTTGATTAGTCTTTGAACTATGGACGTTAAAATAGGCATTGTTTTTTATTACTTTGTATACATATTTAATTTCAATTAATTAATTTATATTTAACTCATTATGTTTAACGTATTTTGTATTATTCAACAAGTAACAAAGACATAACAAAGCTAAAAAATTAAAATGTAACAAATGTTTATCAGTAATATATCATAGCAACATTAATATATATACATTACACAAAAATAATTGAAGGATAATATGAATTTTAAATAATATTCTAACTATATCAAGGCAAAAACATTTTATGAAACAATGAGAATCACTCTGCTCAGTTAATGATTGCTCAAATAATAAATCTGATGATCAATTATGTGATCTGAAAGGCATCTTATTGATCACTCAATCTAGGCTAATTAGATTAAAAATACAATAAAAGCAACTTGTACAGTAGGAAAGTTCTGACTTTAATAATTACAATGTTTCGACACATAGTATCGGGTCATCATCAGGTAAGAGTTACATTAAAAAAGGCAGTTGAATTTCAGAGAACATTAAGGTTTACCAAGGTTATAATTAAAGGAAAATCGGCTGATTTTACGAAAAGCACTTTCATAAGTGTTTTATGAATTCTTGGCCGACGATAGAGTTGATGCATTTAAATCTGTTTCTGAACTCAGTCTTCTTTCTCAAGTGCTTTTGGAAATTTATTCGCTTGTTTGTTTGTTTTATATAGACTGATCAGGTTTTATCCATTTTTAAATATTTGTTGGGCCATTTAGTCCCGCGTTCTTCAGTGAGATGTACTCTGTTTTATTCACTTCAAGATACCTAGTGTCTATTACATGAAATGCGCAAATTTCCAATTAAATTATTGTTCTTAGATTGTTGTTTTACTGTGAATCTAAGTCTCAAATCCTGATTGTTTTTTTAGAAAACGCTTAGAAAGTTTATAGATGATTTTTCTTTGTTTTTAATTGTAAGATATTTATTTTTCTTCGTCAGATTTGAAGCCGTAAAAAACATCGTCGACATATTTCATGAAATCTAAGGGTTTGGAGATGGCTGAGTTTAATGCCCATTTTTCCAGTTGAGATAAAAATGCATTTGCTAGAGCACTTGATAATATTATAGTCATACAAACGTTGTCGGTTTGACAATACATGATGCCGTTGAATTTAAAACAGAACTTCGTGGCGAGGTTGAACAAGGTTAGAAAGTTTGATGAGGATGTGGAAATCTTGCTTTTCGAGGCTTTGATAATTAGTTTATTAGCAGTTTGTAGGCTTATTCTCTTAATATTTGGGTATACAGATTTTGCACATCAAACTAGCCATTTTGGGTTTTGGGTCCGTTTTGTTAAAGAATTAATAAAATATAGATATTTCTGATAGTTTTATCTGAGTTATTGTATGCAGTAATAACTCAGTTCAGGTTGACATTATGAAATGCATTTTTATAGGTGTTTTGTGAATTTTGTCAGTCTGTAAAGTTCAAATGCAACGTAACCTGTTTCTTCTTTTTCAAAGCTTGTTGACTTGTTTTTTTCGAATAGACTGGAACAATTTCAATCCTTTATTAAATATTTGTTGGGGCTATATAATCCTTCATTGATCAGTGAAATGTACTCTGTTCTACTCATTCAAACGATATTTTGACCTCTGTCTGCCTTCATTTACAATTAGATTGGGACAATTACAAAGTTTTGCTACTTCGACGTTTCCTTTTTTTTAGCTAAGTTTTGTTTTATTTTACATAAAGGTTTAAGGTTCTTTATGATTTGATGGTGGTTTCTACAAGAATTTCTTTTATGGAATCCGTTTTAGTTTTGAAAAAATAAAGCTTTAGTAACCTGTGGAACCTTTAAAGGAGGGCTGCTCTTGTCTTGATTGACTAATCTGTTTGTTTATCGGATTCGGTTTGTTGATCATTAGATTTTCTTTGTTCTTATTGAATTTGGTTTATTTTCAAAATTAACTTCCTGTTTAATTCTTCGAAACCTATTTGTATGTCAGCTTTAGGTAGTAAAATGTCGTTATGGCAAAGTTTAGGTCTTATTTTAAAGAATATAATTTGATGTTCTTTGAGAGGCGTGTCAGATAACTTGATGACATTAGGTTTTGTGAAGTTTGATGAAGAGTTTACCGTTTTATTATTATATTCTTTATTTTAAATTTTTTAAGTTATTGTTTAGTTGCTGTTCGATCTTTAGTTTCTGTTTGTAAATGTTTTTGTTGATTATTTTGTAATAATAATCGTTTGCGGAACAAATTATTGTTAGATAATCTTGTTGTAATATTTCACATTGTTTGAGTTGTCTGAAGTCTTTATATTTTTTATAGATGATGCATTTAAGTAATTTGTTTTGAGCTACCTTTAGCATTTGTTGAAAGTTAGCTTTAGGCCTGTTGTCTTGATTAGTAGTAGCAGTTTTCAATTCTAAGAGTGTTTGCGTGAGACCGTTTCTTCGGGACTCCTTTAATAATGATAAACTGAACTTGTTTTGTTCCTTTTTAAAAAGTATTTTTGTAAGTTCCTAACTTCATATATATGGGTTTGTGACTTCATGGAGAAATGTCATTATTGATTTAGGGTTAGCTCCTTTAAGTAACTATTTATTGAATAAGCCTGACGTTAACTATGAGTCTGAGAACGTGAAGAAATGTAAAGAAAGATGAAAACAAAAACATTATTAAAGAACGCATTTATGTTACAAGGAGAATTAATGTGTTGTTTAAAACCTACTGAACAGAATAATTAATTCAAAAATACAATAACTGGAATTAAAAGATCTCACACAATATTTTCTCAGATGCCACTTTGAAGAAAACCTCAGTGTTTAGAATGTTATTAATCATGGATCATGGCTGAACCTGAAAGAAGACACTTGCATCTTTCGCATATGTAGAGAGTCATTGGATGAAATGATCCTAGCCAATTAGAGTAGACGTTGAAAGTTGGATATAAATTTTTTTGAAGTGTCGCGAATAAACGAGGAACTGCTTCAAAATCAATGATACACTTTCACAAGTCATCTACGTAAGACAGGCCAGCATTTATACCTCAAACAGCTTACCGCTAACTGTGGCTTTTTTGCTTTAGAATTGAATCGTGTGTTGCCAGCAGACTTCACAAAGCTTATTTGTATGCTAGATGCTCAGTGAGTTACATTCTGTTAACAGCACAGTACATTTCACCTGCAATGTTTCCATGAACACATTCAGTGGAACATATTTTTTCAATGTCCCACTCTCCCTCGTATTAAAATAATTTGCACATACCTATTTGTAAAAAAGCTGAAACCAGAAAATTATGTATTTGTTAGCGTACCAGGCTCTATAATCTTGAGAATAATATTATTAACTTCATAAATCATAGGAACAATGTCTTATGATTCTTAATATGCTACTTTACTCAACATATTCCTTGAATGTTTTTCAAATTTCCCGCTCTCCCTTGTATTAAGATAACTGCCCGGCATGGCTAGGTGGTTAAGGTGCTCGACTCGCAAACTGAGGGTCGCGGGTTCGAATCCCTGTCACACCAAACATGCTCGCCCTTTCAGCCGTGGGGGCGTTATAATGTGACGGTCAATCC
>NW_013665922.1:662237-666254 GCF_000517525.1 Limulus polyphemus
GTAGCTTTGCGCGAAATTCAAAAACAAACAAACAAACAAATTAAGATAACTCGCATATACCTATTTGTAGAAAATATGAAACCAGAAAATATGTATTTGTTAGCGTATCGACCTCTACAATCTTGAGAATAATATTGTTAGTTTCACAAATCATAAGAACAATACCTTATGATCCTTAATATGCTACTTTGGTCAGCATATTCCTTGAAGAAAAGTGAATTGACGGTATATAATGTTCTGCGTGTCTTTCAAATTTCACATCTATGAGCAAGTAGTTGATGAAAGGGATTTCGTCAAATGACTTCTGACACAAAGATGATCTGGATATGGGTATTTCAATAAGGTGGTAGAAGATATGTACCTCAGTATTTCATCAACACTAACTTTTAATAATACGTAATCAATGGTAGGCTTTTCATCTTGTTCATTGGGTGTGAAACTAACACTACCGGATGTATAATTATTTATGAGTGCGTAATGAATGCACCAACCATTAGCATTTCAGATTATATGCCAGGTTATCAGATGCTTTATAGCATGAAATAAACTGAAAAGGATGACTGACGTTATTTTGTAACATGGTTTGCCTTTTCCAGTTAAATATTACATAGCTCTGCTTACCAATTAACTGTTTTGTGTAGCATAGAAAGCCAAAGTAACTACAAATTATGCTCTCTTTCTAAAAGATTTATGACATCACATCACATTGACCAGCAAATATTGTGATTTCCCTAAAGCAATTGTGCATTGTAAATTTGGTTAATGCAATTGGAGACCTCGACACACATATACCAAAATAGTTACAGCACGAATGACAAGTCACTATGGGTTGTTAAACACATAGCTCATGAGTGTTATGTTTGTGCAACCAAACCTTCAGGCGCTACAGTAATCTTGTCAACACAGTTAATCACAAGTTTTCACACAGAAGTGACTATTATTCTGAGAGCTTTTTGTTTGCGTTGAAATACACCTTGTCTTTCTCGCATAGTTTATGTTATGGTTTCTCGTTTACAATGTTTACGTGAAGATCTGGTAAGGATTAATAATAATGTTTTATCATATAACATTTAAGTTTTTAAAAATCAAGATATCCATGTAACCACTGACTACGATATTTGACACTTGATTGTATTTGAAAGACTCTGTGTATTTGAATAAAATTTTAAATGAAGAATATATATATTAATATTTTATCTATTATTTTCAGAAAATATATTTAACTTCATTTTACTAAATTCTAGACATTTTGCATTTTAGCCTAAAATAAAAAACAAAAATTTAGCACTCTAGCCATATAAAATTTACACTTTCAAAGTGTTGTTTATTTATATTACTAGAACCAGCATGGCCAGGTAGTTAGGGTGCTCGACTCGCAATCTGCGGGTCGCGGGTTCAAATACCCCATCACACCAAACATGTTAGCACTTTCAGCCGTGGGGCGTTATAAATTGTGACGGTCAATCCTACTATTCGTTGGTAAAAGAGTAGCCCAAGAGTTGGCACTGGGTGGTGATGACTAGCTGCCTTCCCTCTAGTCTTACACTACTAAATTAGGGACGGCTAGCGCATATAGAACTCTTGTAGCTTTATATTACTATTTATATTTTATTACTAATTTTATTTCAAGCTGTCGTAATATGAAGATGAATACGTTTATCCAGCTTTTGTAAAGTGAGTAATTTCCACAAAAGCAAAAAGAGAAAAAAAAAATCGTGTTAGTTTTAAAGTAATTTTGATAAAATCCAAGTTAAGTTGAAAAGTACATGGAAAAACTTAATGCATTCGACAGTTTTTGTTGGCCCGGCATGGCAAGGTGGTTAGGGCACTCGACTCGCAATTTCCTGCTGGCGGATTCGAATCCCCATCACACCAAACATGCTCACCCCTTTTAGCCGTGGGGGCGTTATAATATAACGTTCAATCACGCTATTCGTTGGTACAGGTAGTAGCTCCAGAGTTTGCGATGAGTGGTGATGACTAGATGCTTTCCCTCTAGTCTTACTCTGCTAAATTAGGGACGGTTAGCGCAGATATCCCTCGTGTAGCTTTGCGCGAAATTCAAACCACTTTTTTGTTAAACATTATAGTTCAAATGTTTACTAATATTAAAACAAATGACCCATTTTAAGGAATAACTTATGCAAGGAAGATTGTTTGAATGTAATAGTAAATTCTGGAATTGTTGTAGTTTTACTTATATATATGTTTCATATTACATTGAAAAACAAATGAAATATATAGGTCATAAGACTGTAATCCAACCTGCCATGTCACTTAATGTTCACTCTTCAAAGTTAAATGACTTATGACATTCCTGAGATTTCCACCGAAGAACGACACGCACAAACTTTATTTTAATTGCAAACTGTATAAACAATATAAAAATATCAAGTTTGTGTGTTATGTAATTTTACGATGATCACCTAGTGCACTTTAATAAATATAGTGCCCTTTATTTACGTTCGAGCTGGATTTTTAATATTAAAATGTTTATCAATGTTTATAAATGCGTAGCAAAAGAAAGATAATAAATTAATTCAAAAAATGTATTTTTTTGCAAGAACACGTTATTTACGTGTCATAGAACATCATAAGAATAAAGAGCAGCGGTTCTGAGGTAAGAACAGTGTTCTGACACTTAGTTTGTAACTTTAATTATGAGAAGTCTAGATCTACCTGCCAACTCTGCTTAAAAGTGAAAGCTGTATGAAGTAACCATAACACGAAAGAAAGAAAGCAGAACCATTATGCATCACCGAAAAACAAATACAGTCTTCTGCTGAAGTGTGTTGAATAATACAGCGACAGCCTGAAAAAAAAACTGTTTCTGCACATAGTTGTGCTAATTATCCATGAAATAAGTTGAGCTTTCTTTATCTTGGCATTACGGGTTGAATTATGGGGTATCAACGTGCTTCCCCTGGCCCATCAAACTAAGGAATAAAAATTAAGTCCATACCTAATAGTAATTTACTGCCAAAATCTCAATCCCCCTCTCTCTCTGGACTCAGTCTCTGAGAATACTATTGAACCTTGGAAAACATAGGGCGTTTACATTATTTCATTTTAAACTGCTCAAGGACGTTTTTTTATTGATTTTTGACTTTATTGTGCTCATTCAAGAACCTATTTAAACTAATATCTTTAAAACTACTAAGTTTCAAAATAGCTTATAGCTTAACCCGAAAAACTAAAACAAACGTTGAGTGCTATTTGACATTAATATTATCTATATAGAAAATAAAGCTTTTCATCATAGGTTATATGACTATTAAAGTTAAAATTTTAATTTTAAACTTTAACAAACCAATAGATATACATAATTTCACTAAGTATCGGACTCTAATCCCTTTTTAATTCTGGAAGAGGCAATTACTTGTTCTGTTTGTGTATTTATATTTTATCTAAATAATTATAATCTTATTTGTTACAAAAATGTAAATATTTTGGCCCCGACTGTACAAACAAACAAACATTTAACGCAATTAGAAATAGTCTAATATTTTAGTGTCTCATTACACTTATTAGTCTTATTTCTAACTTTAAGTAGAATAATGATGCAAATGTAAAGTTATACAGTAAATACAACTTTAAATACAATAATGACTCGAATGTAAAGTTATATAGTAAATACCGATTATGTCATTTTTACTCTCCTACCTAATGTTTGTAAGTTTGAACGAACAACATACTCTGTCTGAATTAAGATAATGAAGAAATAATTCATAGCTTTTTCAGCATTTACATTCATTTAATTTATAATATGCAATATTTCAGGTTCAATCTACCTTGATACATGAAATTTGTTAGGCTTAACTATTTCCGTACTGTAAATGTGTTACTGATAGCTCTTGGTGTTTTTTTCCTTCTCATAGTGGAAATACACTTAGAACAATCTCACTAAATAGCATCTACTTTCTGCTTTGAAGATTAATGTAATTTGATTCAGTTTTTCTGTGATTTTTACGTTGTGAATTTCCCAAAAGTTTTTGTAGGACATTGTTTGGAAAAAAA
>NW_013665922.1:667138-672613 GCF_000517525.1 Limulus polyphemus
CTTGCCTTCTCTGATCCACAACCCATTCGTACAATTTATTTTCGAGATCTTGCCATTTTGTTTTTTCCTCGGAGATTGCGTTTATCACATTTAATCATTTTCAATTCTTCTATTTGTTCGCGCCAGCATCGAATCATTTTTTCTATTGGTGGAGGACCAAAATATCTTTCGGCAGCTCTGTTTCCATGCTCTTTGCATAATTAATCACACTTAATATAAATGTAGCTGTGTATGACAGTCTCTTTTCTTTAAACATCGTAAGGGGTGAAAAAATAGAACGAAAAATGAAGAAACAACTATTTTGCTCCCGAGGCCTAAGATACGGTACTTCGACTTTCGGTGACGCATCCAACTTGACAGTAAGCACGTGCCAGACTGCAGAGTATCAAATGAAAATTGAAATACGGATTAGGCGATTACCGACGCTAATTGCATTAAGCGCTCGGATTGGTCAAGCGCATTGCACATTTGAATCCAAGGCAAGCACTCAAAAACGATTTTTTATTTGTTAAAGTTAGGCCTGAAACGGCCTTATTCTGTTCCACATTAAACAGGGATCGTCGTGTATTTACAAGCTTTTTCACTCTCACCCATTACTATAATTTATTTTTTTATTATTTAGGGAGCATTATAAATAGTTATGTTTTTAAATGAAAAAAAAACTACTAGTGTTATAAATAACACATTAAATTGAACTAAACTATGCATGCCTATTTAAATATATTTACACATGGCTTGTGTATATCGTATATATATATATACATATATATTATTCATACCTTCGGTGTACAGGACGCAAGCAGATTTTGACATCAAATTTTGTGGTAAAAAAAGTGCGTCTTATACACCGAAAAATACGGTAGTTGAATTATCAATGATACAATACATTGTTATACCAAACACAAACGAAAAAGTTTTGGAATGAGCTATTATTCATTATTTGTTTCACTCAAAGTAGTACATTTTGTTTTCATTTTTTTCATGATTCATCACTGTATAATCGTAAAATATCGTTCCGAATTTTCTTTATTTTCTCCCTAATTCAATAAGGTTCTTGGCTTGCCATTTGACCTTCAGAATTTCCATACAATATCATACAGCCTATATAATCTTCATATCGTGACTTGGTGACGGCAAAGCCATATGGTTGTGAGTATTCCATCTTTCTCATTTTCTTCTGCGTATTGTTTTACTTCACTTGTATGCTTGGGATCAACATATTGCTGGAAAATGTGTCCTTGTGAAATAAGTCTTGTTCCTGAGTGAATGACAAGATGTATGAAGATCCTACGTGTACTATCAGCAGTCAAGGTGCTATAAATTACGTGTAGAACTTCAATATCATTGTTTGAAACGAAGTGTATACTTGTATTGGTCCCTCAGCATGCTGCTTCGCTTTATATGTTGTATGGTGATCACGATACTGTTCTTATCTCTGCCATTCATCAAACTATCGTTGATTGTTTCCCAACAATTAAAACTTGGATTTATCTGCAAAGAACACACCTCCTCCATCTCTACTTATCCCACTGTTTTAAATCCAATGCACACCTTAGACTTTTGTTTTAATTATCTCTCTAGAGAATCGGTTTTTGGCAGCTACACATTTACTAAAGCTACTTACTGTTTCTTAAGTAACATTCACAACTCTACTTACATTGGTAAGAGCTCTACTGGATTGCCGTACATCACTTGAATATCCTACTCTCAAATTCTTAGTATCATTTATAACCAGTTTGGCCTTTTTATCACTTCTACTATCAAAAGTACTAGTTTCGCATGTAATCCTCAGCGTTTCCTTATAATTCCTACTGAAATACGAAATCTAACCGCAATTGTTCGCATGGACTAGCCTAAACCAGCAAAATAATTGGCTCTGATATCTCGATTTTATCAATGACATACATTAAATCTTGCATCTAAGAAACATTTAAATTTTCATTATAGTACTTGTATAGAATTTAAAAGGGAAACGCTTCTTCATAACGAAAACTAAAGATATATGATATAAGTACACATTCTCCCTGAGAGTACTTGACTGAGTAAAAGTTTTGGATAACAGTTGAAACACTTAAGGGTTATATTCTAGCAGCATTTGCAGTTGTTTACTGATATAATAATGTAAATTATTACAAAAAGATAGCTGCCAATCTAAATCAAAGTATAATGTAGATTTTTCATATGTGTAACTGGGTTTCGATAGCCATGGTGGGTAGAACACATAGCCCATTGTGTTGCTTTGTGCTTAACTTCAAACAAACATATGTGTATCTTTGAAACACGTGGAATATTGCGAAATAATAATTACTACTACTACTACTATTGTTAATTTTATGAGAAACATTTAATTCTTATAAGTCCAAAGGCATTTTGTTTCTTGCTTCATACTACAGGAGTTTTTGTAATGTCTCCGTTAATAGAATTAAAGTACGTTTTTGAATTGCGTACGCTAGACATTTTAACAGTTTTAAGCACTTTGGTTAGAATGGAAGAAATTGAAGGGAGTGAAAATGGCATGTAGTGTACGATGAAAGGATGATTAATTATATGTGTTATTTCTTATTGCAGTGACTCTTAGACCTCACCAAATCTTTTTTTTTTCTGTCATTTTTACTTATAAATAGTATCTTTAAAAATGACGGAGATAAGAGAAATTAGAAATTTAACAAAAGCCAGAACGAGCAGAGTAATGATCATTCACGAAAGTTATTTTCAATTTCCATTTCACATACTTCATATAGCACGATCATTAACAATACATATCTTTTTTGGAACAGTTATGATAAAAATAAAAATAACCTCGAAACTTTTTGTACGTCAACGAATCTACTCTAGCATAACCGCATTTATCTTCATGTTGAAGAGAGTTATTTTATACATTAGAAAAATAGTATTGGGTCTGAAAAACAAAACAACAACATTATTACTGACTCAAATGGGGAATGACGTATGAACAACAAATTTCCCATGCAAAATAATAAAAATTAGTCCATATAACCGAACATCATCTAAATAGTAATTATAGTTAACGGTGTTAAATTATTATAAAGTTTGGTATTTTGTTTAGTACTATGAATAAGCTACAATAATATTGAAATCTATTGGACTTCTCAAAAAGCTAAGATATTTTTCAAGAAAGAACCATCGATATGATCACATAAAATCTAGCTACATATAAAAACAATAGATAACTTATTATAAAATATAAGAAAAAAAATATCATATAAAATGACAAATTAATTTTTCAAATTTGAGTACATTTTTAATAACCATAATAACAATAGAAAAAAGGATGTTAATCATACTCAAATATTTATCCCCCCTCTTACTCCGTGAGAAGTTGTTTTTAATTGTTGCGTATTTTGACGTCAAAACAACTGATAACACTTATTCAAAAACTTGTAATTTTAAAGAATATTACCAGAAGAATTACACTTGATGATTTATCTAGAGGTACGAACATACTTTCACTTTAAGTATTGTATAATTTAGTGTTTAGTTCCTTTATAATTCCATTTACTCTCAAATATGAAGCATCATAAATGCATTCTTAAATGAGCCCATCCTAGAATTAAAATCTAAAGTCGCATTTTTTTCCATTAGTATTTTTAAAATTTAGTTATTGTTTTTCAAAAACAAACTTAATATTTCAACTAAGCTAACATTGTACATAATGAATACAAGAATTATATCATTGAAGGCATAACTTTAATAGTGTTAGTGTTTTTTTAATATTATTGTTGCTTTTAAAGCAATTCATCTAACTACTTTGTAAAAGACTACATTTAAACTTTATCAAAAATCACAACAGTTTTTTCATGCGGAACGTACATAATACCTGGTATCTTTTTTTAAATGGAGAAATGTGTAAAGGGTATGAGTACAGTAGATACTACCATTTGATAGATAAACCTCTATCAATAAATGATTCAACTAATAAAGTGAAACTTAGAAGTTAGGAAATTGAATTTTGTCTGAAAATGTGTGCAATCAAAAGTATAAACGACAGCCGCATTATTATCTACATTATCATTTAAAATCTAGAAACAATAAATATTAATATTTTATATATCATTTTTACATTCATCATTCGATGAAACTAGACGTTTATTGCTTGTTATCAGTTTCAACAAAACTATTAATAAATTTAAAGTTATGTGTTATTGTATATTTAAGATGTAATAATAAAAAAATCGGAAGTTTTGAACATTTTAAAAAAGTTTTTTTTCCTTTGAAGAGTAACGAAATTGTTTATCACATTTATCATAATTTTTCATATATGAAAGACAAAATATACTTAAAATAACATCCATGAAATGAGCATTCCCTTCATAAACAATACAATTACAACAAAAATGCGTAGAGCCATTAAACAATACCAACTGAAACTTAACACAATAATAGGTAAAAAAAATGAAAGAACTATGATTTCACTCACTCTTCATACACAAACATAATATGAAAAAAAAAAGAGTTCGACCTAAATACTATGCTAAAAGTATATGTTATCACGTCACATACAATAACTACATATGAAGACATACGTATAGGAGAAATAGAAACACATTAATGCGATTTATAAACATGAGCGAATTAAAAATGTCCCAGAAGGACTCTTTCTACACAGACACGGAACCCCAAAAATGGACAACCAAAAACACAGACACGGAACCCCAAAAATGGACAACCAAAATCCATTTACCGTTCTTTATATTGAAAGAAATCAAATATTTTGAAGAGTGGAAATGTGTGGAAACTATACTCATTAGAGGAAAAAAATCCAATAATGAACAGGGTTAAATTATAGTACATTTAACTAAATTCTCATTCGAATACGCATACTTAGCATCATACCCAATACCATTAATATTTTAGGCTTTATTTTAGGCGTAATTAGCGTATCGCACACACCCCTCTTCCAGTGGATCAACAGTAAATATGAAAACTTATAACGTTAAACAAAATGGGTTTTGATACTTGTAGTGGGTACGACACATGGTAACACATGGTGTAGCTTTGCGCTTAACAACAATAATAATAACCACAACAGCGTATCATACGGTCTTACAATCACTTTTCACCTCTGTGTATGACAACCTGTCATATATATCAAAGTTATTTTAAACTAGCGAATATACCAGGCTTCGATATGAATATTAGGTTGATATATTCTAGATGCCTATGTTACTGTGTGTATTCTGAACCTATTGTAGCATAGAAGAGCAGTCAAAAATAGTTTAATTTTTTTTTATTTTCAAGAAACATAAAAACGCCATAAAGAAAGCACGGTAAATTAAGGATTATTTATTATCAAAGAACTTTATCATTGCGTTAAATATTTCACATTTATATTTGATATCACAAATTTCTATCATATTTTATCAGTATTTATTACAATTCTTTATTGTTGCAGTGCTTCAGGATAGAGGCCCGGCATGGCCAGGTGGTTAGGGCGCTCGACTCACAATCTGAGGG
>NW_013665922.1:673009-680466 GCF_000517525.1 Limulus polyphemus
TCGAATCCCCGTCACACCAAACATGCTCGCCCTTTCAGCCGTGGGGGCGGTTATAATGTGACGGCCAATCCCACTATTCGTTGGTAAAAGAGTAGCCCAAGAGTTGGCGGTGGATGGTGATGACTAGCTGCCTTCCCTCTAGTCTTACACTGCTAAATAGCCCTCGTGTAGCTTTGCGCGAAATTCAAAAAAAAAAAAAACAAGCTTCAGGATAGACAATACTGGTTGTTTTCCCAAAGAAATCACAGACAGCCATACAGACACGCTCTATAATCATATTATTATAATTATTATAATATCATAATTAAAGAAAATAAGTGGTTCCTTATATAACAACTTCTAAAATATAGAAAAACCAGTATGTTTTTGTAACAATGCGTTCCAACAATGGCTATCATATCATTTTGCTTCGCAATAAAAGTTTAACCTAATATTGTTGTTAAGAGTCTATGTGCTGAAAGGATAAAATGAAATGTACAAGTTACAAATTGAAAAAAACACTTGCTTTTTTCTGTTTGTCTGTATTTATATCTATAATTTTTAATACAAGGAACCACTTCTTTTCTATGTGGTTTTTCACTAGCTTGCTCCACTAAAAAGATGCGCACGCGTGCACGCACATGGTTAAGCAATAACATCCAGGAACTTACACTCATGGTTAACTTAGTAGGTGTGCAAAATTTCAGGTTTCTAGGCTCTTGGAGATATGTCAGTCACATATTATTTTCTAAGTGGTTTTTCTCTAGCTTGTCTCATTAAAAAGATGCGCACGCTCGGGTTTTTAGGTTAATGGTGTGTGTGTGTATTCTGAACCCAATTTAGCATAAAAGTATAACCTCTATACTTTTGTTGCTAAGCAACATGACATAAAAGCCATTGTTGAAATGCATTGTTAGCAAGACGCGCTGGCGTTTCTATATATTAGAAGTTGTTATACAAGAAGCCATTTTTTTCTATGTGATTTTTCGCTAGCTTGTTTCATAAAAAGATGCGCACGCGCATGTGTGTGTGGATAATACCCAAGTGCACACCCTCAGGGTCTAATTAGTATGGGTGCAAAATTTCAGGTTTTGAGGTTCTTTCCTCTTGTACCTATGGCAGTCACACTTCTTTTCTATGTAACTTTTCACTAGCTTGTCTCATTAAAAAGATGCACATGCGCGCACGCATGTGGATGAGTAATAATAACCAAAAGAACACACTTAGTATGTGTGTAAAATTTCAGGTTTCTAGGTTTTTTCCTCTTGGAGTTATGGCGGTCACACACATACACACACACGCCATTATAACTTACAAAAACTAGTTCACATTGTTTTACAACAGTTCTGGAATTATCTTAATCACTTAATCGTTTGGGATGGCAAATCATAAAATATTTTGAAGTGGTCTTGAATTTTTAATTTCATATAAGCTTCCATAATAATATAGTTAATATTCCAAAAACTTGTGAAACAACAATAAATAAACTTAAATACGTTATAAAACAGGCTAACTGCAGGTGTTTATTTTTCATATTCCTCTTGACTTGTTCATTGTTTCTCAAAGTCACAGGTGCGTAGAAATTCCATTTCAGATTTATTTTTGTCACAAACAAGTCACTGCCCCATAAGATTTTTGTCGAGTACCAGAACTCGAAAGTCGGGCTGGATAATGAAAGAGAAATGATTCTATAAAACTATATTTATATATACTGTATAATATTTTAAAAGTTATAGTTTAAATGCAAAAAAGCCGGCGAAATATTGAAAACCAATAAACCTCTTTTTATAATAATTTCCAAATCACCATCTGTATATAATAAGACTAATAAATCTTTGTTCAAACCATGAAGAAATCTATAAACGACACTTTTACAATGAAATAAATTTACCCTATTTAGAGATTTTTTACATAACGATAGAAACATTTTCATTATGTTGAGCATAAAAAAGTTTCATATTAAACGAATTAATCCTGCTATTACTTTGAGATTTGTTTGAATTACAATGTACAAAAGGTGAAAAGGGCTAACATACAAGATGTTCTGAAAGATAACTAATCATAACAATTGATATGTCGTTAGTTACGTGCAGTTTTCATAAGACTTGTTGCAAGAATGCTCTGTCGTTTTGACACATTGTCACGTGATATCCTCACTTGAAAAATATCACCCTATATATTTTTCATATTTGGTTAATTGTTAAATTTCTATTTTTGCAGTCCCCTTACCTTTTATTAGCTTCGCTTAATTGTGTGATGATGATGTCTGCTAGTGGCGTAAGATTTTCTCAGAATTAAAAACCGTTAAAGCTGGTTATAGTTTATAAATCAGAAAGAACACAACATAGAGAGAGAGATAGGTTACTGTGGCATATTCCAACGCTTTAGTGTAAACATTATAGCCATACAAACTGGTCTGTATCTAGTCATTCTGTAAAACGGTTATAAATGGACTAGTATGCCAAAGAATGATATCAGTTTGTATAAGCATGCCACTAACAGTGAAATAAATATGGAGTGCAACCAGTGTGATTATAAGTAACCAAATTGTAAGAATCAAACGTATTGAATCGTACGGTCGCCGAAACCTACTTCAACCATGGATGGAGTTGATTAAATCTTATCGAGCCATTCCACAGTCTGTATGCATCTTTCACAGATGAATTAAGATCTGTAAAGCCAGAATTTAATTACATGCTCAGTGAAATATCTATGAATATAACTTTTTGGTTCAAGTTTAGTTGTATTAAGAGAGGATATCGGTGTTAATCGACCAACAGATTTTACTGTGCGTCGAACGAATATGGCGCTTAAAGTTAAATTAGCAAAATTTTTGCCCAGTTGAAATAGAACCAGAATTACTCCTAATGCAGCTAATGACTAATGTCATGATTCAGGTATTATGAAGACATACTTTGAATAAGGAACCATAGCAGTCGAGAATCCGCCATTAAAAAAATAATCAGCTATTTTCGATTAAACGCTTATCAGAGCTTCTTGAATGCTGTGTTAATCAATATATTTATCCATCACGTGAAGTCAGTGATGTTTGAGCTAGCACCCCCCCCCCATAATGTTGTCAACTACATATTCAAAATTCTGTTATGCAAGAGTAGAGAATTTATGAATGCTTAGATTGGTTATACTTGTTACTTACTGATTATCTATTTTTACAAAATATGTCTCTTTCGAACAAGCTAATTCAATCAAACATTAACTCTAATCACTTTTAATTTGAGTGTATTCATGAGTGTATTGCGTTATATTGCCAATAAAGTTAACTCAGTGGATTTGTTAATCGAATTAATGATGCTCCTAAAACGTAGTCTTGTACCTGCTTTCCAATTCATTGTTTCAAGAATATCGAAAGTCTTGTTTTGGAGGATGTTGATTCTTCTATTAACTGGATTGGAAATTTCATTCATACTTTTAAAAATACCAAGTTTTTTTTGAAAAAGGAAACCAAATTCACTTCACAAGCATGAGTAAAACAAAAACCAAATCGTATTCTTAATTTGAAGTTAGGTGTGTGAGATTGTTATAAAGATAATAATCCATTATGTATGTGTCTGGGTGTGGGTTAGCATCCATCACATAAATATGCCTAGAACGATTACCATAATTTATTGTATGGTAACTGGAAACTGTTCGATGATATTTTAGAATTTTTTGTTATTGATTTAAAAACATTGAAAGACGGCATATTTCTACTCTTTTATAAATTTTAGGCTTGCATCACCCACTGTTGTCTGGCTCAATTACCGTCCTTTCTGTATGATCACTGGAAACTATCAGACGGTATACACTAGTTATCTTGTTTTAGAATTTCTGGTTGAGAATCGGTATAAAAAATACCATGAAATATGGCACATTTCCACTTTTTTTTTATAAACTTTTGGCTTTGAATTTACAGACACGGATACTTAATCAGTTAAATGAGTACATTATTACTTTACACAAAGCAGACTATGCAATTAGCTTCTAATGAGATCATTAGGGATTTAATAATGAAAGAAAGATGGAAAGGGAACATTATCTAACATTGTATTTTATACAATTTTTTCTTCCTTAACGGACACACTCAGGTAGTACAAAATAAACTATAAGTAACTGACTTAGCTATATTATAGAAGATACAAGATAAATTATGTAGGCAATGAATTTAGTTAATCAAAACTTTAAGCATTCTACAAGTAACGTAAACACGTGGGTAAAATGATATACACAAGGAAAACAATTCAACTTTGTATTTCAATCGTTCAAATACAAAACCAAAAGAAAAACAAACCATGTTTACTTTAATACACTGGACATAATGCATCATCTTCTTCATACAGTCAATTAAGTGTTAATTTACTTCAAAAACTAGGGTGAAAATGACGACCACTACGCAAAATAATATACAAGTAGAACCAGAGTACAAAAGTTGAATATGTTATAATAAAACAATTTTTAATATGCAAATCAGCGACTCACATGACAACAACAGCTAATATAAAGTCGAAGTTAATGACATGTATAAGAAATAAATTTTTACATTGTTTGTCGTGTTTCTTAAGTAGTGTGATGTCACTGAAAATTCATCTTTTTGGGGAAGGGTATGTAACAGTAAAATATTCATAAAATCAGATCAAAAGAATATGTTCAAACCGAGGATACAGAATTTCTAAGATAGGGGTACCTCTTAAATTTATTGACTTTGGAAAACGAAGGAATACCGATTAGCTTGGGGTACCGAGACCACCCAAAAAATGACCTAAAACAAGTCATACCTAAGCCGTGTAAAGAAATGAGGTGTTTTGTAAACAGAACGCAACATAACTTTGGAGCATCTCAATCTCTAAAATTTCTTCTACAACCTATCTGTACAACCGTAGCAAATTCAAGCCCCCCCCCCCCAGTGGCACAGCGGTTTGATTGCAGACTTACAACGCTTTAAACCGGGTTTCGATACCCGTGGTGGGCAAAGCACAAATAGTCCATTCTATGGCTTTGTGTTTAACTACAAACAAACAAGCAAACTCAAGAAACTGGAATAATAAAACTTGTATTTATGCTATTCCATACGAAGATATATTTGTCAATTGGTCGGATTTCTGTGCAACCTATCTATTGAAATGGGCGCTGGGAAATCATCGTTTTTATACACTAGATCGTCTATGGAAAACAAGCTGAAATGGAGGAGTTTGTTCTGGACATAACAGCCTTATCTCAGCAAACACAAAACGTTTTCACAACGATGTTGAAAGATGATATTGTGGTTGTGTTAGAAAAGAACGTCGCAGCACGGTTTTGGAAAAGTTTTTTTTAAAAACTTTAGAGTTCAACGTTAATGTAAAATGTTACCTTTACGTTTTGGTTAGGTATGGGCAAACGTTTCAGTGGTAACAACGAATAAAATTTACATACTAGGATCTATATTTTATTTTAAAAAATGGAATTATATGCTGCACCACCTGATGACTGCAAACAACATAAACGCAAAGACCCTAACATCAATGTGTGATAAACTCCCAACAGTCCTTGATTCCTATCCGTCTTGCAAACCCTTCACTGTATTTTCACAGACACTTGGAGGTTTCACGCAAAATTCATTCATCATTATCAACAAGAAGGATTAGTTTTTATGGCATTTCTAGATTTCAGAAGATAGATGGGTGAAACTAGCTGCTATTTATGACATTATCTAAATGATTTACATTACTAATTTGCTTTGGACCTATTTATAAAGTAATTTCATATGATGTAAGTCCCTGAATTTGAGCTGAAATGGCCAGGATTTTCACCAAAGTCCCGTTATGATATGTAAAATTTAACATCCATACTGTGATTACTGTTGTTTACATTATTTCATGGAATGGAATAACTTCCGACTAAAGATTGTGCTAAATCGACTCAAAAACAAATAAAAAATAATATTAGTTTTACAACGGAAATATCTAAAGATGGAATCAAACAATAACTCTGCGTTAGGCACTGACAATATGATTCTATCATAGATGTGAAAATTGTAGACCTGCATCTTGGTGATGTACGTATTAATTTGTAATGTCTATTACCGCTCACGATTGTAGCCCATATAGGCCTAGGAGTCACTCGCATAACTTTCTACGTATAATATCCCGATTAAATCATTTGAAAATAATATATTAAACATAGCGATTCTCTAGGACCTAGCCGTTCCCTGGATGGTGCATCTACGAATATCGTTGATTCCATATACCCCCCCCCCCCGCAACCCCCTGCTGTTAGGTCATAAATAATATGGAAGCCAATACTTTATTGTTAAAACGTGATTGTTAGAAGGAAGAAAAGGTAAAGAAACTAAATTACATACTAATTTTATTGTGGCATAATGAGGTGTTGACTTTGATAAGTAATATTAAAATATGAAATAATGTTTAGTTATGTTCAAATAAATGTAAAAAAGGACACAGCTCTTAATTTTGTTTTTCAGACTGATGCTGTTGCTTCAAGAGGTGGTAAAAGAGACTGCAGTTCAGCAAACCATTAAAGACGAAGATAATGAGATATGATTATATTTTTATGTTCATATCTTGTTGGAATTAATGTTTCTTATTATTTTGTTGTCTATATAAATATAATAAAAATGTTTGTTGTCTGTGTTAGGTCCATGTAACTACTTCGCATGTTGTGGATGGACCTTCACCAAAATTTGTTATGGAGGTTCAATGGGTCCATGGGGGAGATACAATAAAATTTTGAGTTTCGCATTTTGCATTTTGTATTGGCTTTGTTTTTTTACCACTACTTCGACCTTAGCATCAAGATTTGTTGGGTCTATATGGATATACATGTAAATGTGCAGTTTTACATTCTGGGTTTTGCTGTTTTTATGGGCTTTTTGCGTTTTTTTTTTTCAGTTAGATATAAGGGAAGCATAGGTTGTGATATGGTTGCCCCAAATGGTCATGGTGAAATGTTTTGGAATCCATGAGAAAATCTTTCCTGTTTACGTTGATTAAATGTTTTATCCAAACAATGCCAAAACTAAAGTGTAACGTTTTGAAAATTTTCCATTAACGTTCCATTGCTAATTTGGTTGCCACAGAGACTTTTGCAGTACAAATCAGGCTACGGGCTATTATTAAAGAATATCGTTATCAGAAAGAACATGAATGGACATGGTAACATGTCCTATAACTACGTAGTGAGGACCCAAATTTGCTTCCAATATAACGTACTCAACCTCTGTATATAATGTATCGATAGAGAGCAACAAATATATACACTGAGTGGTCACAAGTAAATAGACACCTAATTTTTCGTCATTTAACTGATTTATGCTAACTGATTTGTGTTCACAGAGCACTATATAAATGAAGATGGTCCGCATACTAATTATCTCGAATTGTCAGATTTTGTTGGATGAAGGGTAGTTGGTCAAGCAGATGGTGGAATAAGTCAGCGGCAAGAGTTTTGGCTCAACAGATTGCAGCCAACTGTGAAGCATGGTG
>NW_013665922.1:681183-693715 GCF_000517525.1 Limulus polyphemus
CACCATGCTTCACAGTTGGCTGCAATCTGTTGAGCCAAAACTCTTGCCGCTGACTTATTCCACCATCTGCTTGACCAACTACCCTTCATCCAACAAAATCTGACAATTCGAGATAATTAGTATGCGGACCATCTTCATTTATATAGTGCTCTGTGAACACAAATCAGTTAGCATAAATCAGTTAAATGACGAAAAATTAGGTGTCTATTTACTTGTGACCACGCTGTGTATATCAACCTCACTGAATTAAGTATTATATTGCTTAAATAAATCTTCTATACAATGTATTCGCTAATCGAGATGATTGTTACGTTATTCTTCAATATAGTGATATTACAAAGCCATTATTAAACTACACTTGGCATTAACCAAGTTTGACTAGTTGAATTGCTAATTACGTAATATCTATGTTATATGAATAATCACAGTCTTGTTGCCCAACACGTGAAAAATCATTATGAGAGTCTTGTGTGCAGTAAGTATTCTCTATGTGATATAATAATTATATTATATGTATCGGAGTTCTCCTTTACGTCTCTACGCCATTCTCCTATACAAATAATGACAACGTTTGGACTAATCTAATCATATAATGCATAAAAATCCACGAACTTTGCTTAATCAATTTAGAGACATCTACACACTCTCCCAGTGTACGATATTAACAATTACTGCAAATATTACTTATCATTAAGAGGAATTTTTCTAAGGGTTCCCATAATTAGTTTTCAACAAAGAGCTACTTATTTAATTTCGCTTTCTTTCTATGTTTGAAACGTCAATGTGAGATCAGCGTGACATATTAGTATGTCTTATATCTCAAGTTTCGTGCAGTACTAAAATTCAAATGAAGAAAATGTGTGTTTTATTCGGCAGTAAGGTACTCGTTTAATTATAAGAAATTCACTTGATATTGAGCTTGGCAGTATCACTACCATTTTTAACATATATATATATATATATATATATTCACTGAATTCGGACTTGAAACCATTAACTATATCAATCCAATTCTGCTTCTATTATAAGTATATTAATAAAAAATGCAGTCACACAGCAAAAACATACCATGTCTACTTTCAGCTAAGCAGCTATAACAACTTTGAAATATCCCCTAAAAACTTCTTTTTATACATAACGTTAATTATACTTAATGCTTGGTTTACACATCAGTAATCATGAATATAATTATACTCATGTCTAGCATTTCAAAATAACATCAGTACTTTATATTCATGATAAGACTGTTTTCCTCCACGCATACTTATTCATATATTTGTAATTTGTTTATATATTGTGATAGTCCTGACTATCGAAACTATCCTTTTATAACTTAATTTATTGAATATTCAAAATTAATTTATTATGCCCAACCTATAGCTGCATGTAGAACTCGATCTTTGACAGCTTTAAACCATTAGCTTGAGACAGTAAATTTCTCTAATTACTACCAGCTTTAAGCTATTTCTGTGTTATCATGGTAGTTTATCCACAATGTCGTGGAAGTTGATCTTCCTAAGTTGTTGACTCTACTTTCCCACAGGAATATAGAGGGATCAAATTTATTTTCAAATGCAACGTTTATGCATTCAGTCAGATAGATTAGAATAAAAAATGATATATTTTTTTCCTTTGAACTCTTGATTTGCACACATAAACATCATACATGTTGAGTTCCTTGTGATCGCCTACGACCTTAATTTATTTTCTATAAACAGTTCATCGCCACTATATAAATTCTGCAACATTGGGGTTATTAGAGTTGTAGCTTTCCTATTGGAAATTCTACATACAAGAATACCGGAGAGTAAGTAATAAGTGACTAAGATATCTCAACTCTGAGGCCAGAATTTGTTTGTCTAGATAAATACCGATTTATTCCTTTTATATTAACTGATCCTTCATATCTCAGCAGTTTTTTGTTTATTCTCCTATTAGCAAGCACTGTGTCTCTGCAACCTGGGTGTGACTATGGTAACAATGCACAGTTACTACAAACAAGAGACTGGCTTATGTCTAAGTACGAGAGAGCAGCCAGGGGGAGATACCTGTTAGATGTGAAGTATTCTCTCATCATACTACATACTTTCCGTGATCTTACTGAATAGCTGTTATCTGAGAGCTAAAGCATAGGAACGAACAAAGTTCTTCATTAAGTTGTACTTCTCAAAGTTCCTGAGAGGAGTGGTAAGATTGTGATGAAACGTCAGTATATAGGTCGACTAAGGCAAACAAAGGAATCGGGCATTGGTCAGTTCAGCTGGGTTAAATGTTTAGTAGCACCACCACTCTTAGAGTCCAGTACATGTGATGTACTACAGAGAACTGGTTGCATTCATTCTACAGAAAAAAAGAAAAAACGTTGTAAGCCTTGGTCTGACCTTATTGGAGGAAGGACTGTTTGACGTCGCTGATGATTAAGGATCCGATTTGGTGCATTCAGAAAATCTGGATTTTAAGATAACAAATTCAAATTATAGAACAGAAACATTCTCATGTTTGCATAAAACTGTGTTCCCCAGCAGTTGACATTCTGGTACATACGGACTCTAAACTTGGCTACATAACATCTTTTCCTCAGCCTTAATTTAGTACATTAAATTTAAAGCTTATCACAGAAGAGCAACAAAACACGTGGATTGCTATGTGGAAAACTGCAATATTTGCATGTCAAGGAAAGACTACAGAAAATATTAAGGACACCACATCTGCCATTACATAGGTATCATATATTTGGCTATAATATTTTCTATAACTACATTCTAAAAGGTGGTAAAACGTACAAGTGAGGCGGTTGTATCACAAAGGAATAGCTACTACCGAAGTAATCAACTAGTACTGGTTAAAACTCTACGTTTATAATGTCAGGAATTGGTCCTCCTCTTGAGTGTGTCAGCTCTTGTGTCCTGTTCCATCAGTTCATGTGTAGGAAAGGTGTTTTAACTGAATTAGGTTAATGATCTGGTGATAAACTGACTAACTGCATTCTCCATTGATTCTAAGAAAGGCCATCAGATTCATATCTCAGCATTTAGCACACAGCTATAACACAAGATGCTCCGGTGCTCTATTACCACCAAGAATTTCATATCCACATAAACATACTGACATTTAACAGGCTTGGTATGGAAATGTTTGGGGTGAACTGCCACTACTTCAACTAACACAGACCTGCTGTATCTATTTCCTATGTTGCTGACTATATCTGATTCAAGGCCTACTAGTTGAAAGTAATCTGTGATACATCATCTATGAATTGTCTTCAGATCTTTTCTTGTTAGTGCAGACGCAGTTGACTAACATAGAGTGTTAGTCCTGGAGGAAGTAAAACAGGCCACCCTAAGGCTCACTATACCTTCTGTAAATAAATGAAAATAATGATAGTTTACATAAGATTCAGATTGGTATACTTGGAATGGATGTGTTTCCACGTGTGTATGCAGGCTTTAAACTGCAGTGCAGATGTATCTTGACTTTGTTTGTAGGATATATTGTCCAACACCGTCCACCACGGTCTGTGATAAAGTAAACGCCAAGCGCATTTTTATACATTACAAACACCGAGTTTATTTATACTAGCACATTGCAGCTAATACACAGTTTCGACCACTGCTGCAATTATGGAAATTGCGTCACACGAACACATTGTCACCTGGTTAGGTTTGGTACAGCATTGACTAAACTCTCTTATAACAACGACTTTGAGCAAAGTGCTTTTACTGTTGTGTAGTCACAGAAGGATACCCAGGATTATATCACATAAAACGAAGATTGTAAAGGAGAACTAGGAATGCCTGTTTTAAGTACTAGATTCTCCATAAATGCAATAGTACAACAAACTACCTGGAGCATTTAAGACACCTAGTAGACTTTTGTCAGGTAGACTTGGATTTTGTACTGCTCAGATAATTCTAAATGTTTCTCATAAACATTTCATGCATATGTTTGTTGTAGGAACAGTTACTGGAGCATTCTCGATGGTGGAATCAGAAATGTATTTTTAAAACCAAAATTGAGGCAGTTGAGGCAGAAAAACCCAATAAACATAAAAGGCATTTATGTAAATTTATGAACAAATAAAATATGTATATAAATTCAAATTTCTAGTGATTAAATCAAATTTATTAATTTCAGTTTATTTTTTTTTGTGAAACATAAATTACCTAGAAGACCCAATTCTACAAAGTATATGTTAAAGGTAAGTTTTATGCACATTGATTGTAACTTTATTTTTTTTAATTAATTAATTTTAACCAGTGTTTTACGAGACTTCTCTATGTTTTTTGGTTTATGGTTGAAGAAGAAGACCCAAATTTATTTAGTTTGATAATGTATATTCTTTGCTTATACTCTTAGTATTACATTTCTCCTTATATTAATTGCTTTGGCATGTAAGACTAAAGTAGAAATATCACCAGAACATTTGGATTTTGTTAGTTAAACTAGAAATTGTTGTTGTGTCTCACAAATACTCCTTGTCACACTCAAAAGCTATGCTGTGCACAAAGTGTTTTTGTTTGACACTTAGCTTTTATTATAATACTACGTAAAGACGTTCCACTTTCAAGTATAAGATGTCAAACTACGATATTGTTCACCACAGTCTTTCTCGCAAAGGGTAAGCAAGCTATTTCACATTGTTTGCATAAATCGAATACTTTGCATCTTTTTATATTATTTTCCCAAGAAAAAAGAAACAAACTACGAATAAATATGAGAGGCATCGTCTTCTATCACACAAATCTAGTAGTTTACCGTTGCGGCAGAACTAACCTGACCACAATATGTTCGATGTCAGATCTTACTTGTGAACATGAAATACTAAATACAGTAAAACTTGATGAGCTAATAATACACAATACATAAATAAACGTGTCTGAGCAGTTACGTCTCATAATACATGTCAGACTGGTACATTATTACAATCAAATTTTAAATCGCAAATTCATAATAGTAAAACTATATAAACATATATGTACTTTTACTAATGACATTTCTTTTGCAAGTGTACCTAGGATTTATAAAATGACAATATGTACTGTGACACAAATTAATCTATGTACATTTCTATCACACACTTTTCCTAACTTCAATTTTCTTAAAATGTCTAATTAATCATTGAAAGTTGTGTACACCAGGTGATTCATAAGTCCATTGAGTGGCATAAAATTCAGATATGGAGATGTATAGGAAAATAATCGTTAGTGTATGGAATGAAGAGTTGTAGGCCTACTCTCTGACATTATCTTTGAAGTCATGCAAGATCAACTTCAAAGTCTTGCTCTTCGAAACTTAAATTAATATATTTCATACACGAGAATTTTTTGCTAAGTTGTATTAAATAACAAATGAAACATTTTTAGCCCAAAGTGTAAATTAACAGCCTGCCTGAATGAATAAAACTCTAAGAGTAGAAGAAAGTATACAAACTGACTTCAGGAGTACAAAACAATCTAAGTATAAGAATAAATTAGACCATGGCGGTATCTTATACTTAAAAAAGTTATTGATTAAATCTTCAGAAATCTTCTCATACGACAGAGCTATATTCTTTGAGTGTAGATTTTAGACATTAACAGAAATAACGTATCTTTATTAAGTAATTTTTCTCATAGACACATCTTCCTACTTTATGATGCGGATGCTCAATTATGCAAACAACAACTCACTGCATTTAATAATTGAACCTACCTTCGTTAATGTAACAGAGACATATCGAGCATTGCTCGTAAATCACTTTTAATTCTGGATATAAGTGTTGCTTGGGGAATAAAAAAAAAACACCATTCGTGAATTTATAAGAGAAAGCGCTTGCCATTTTTTACATCATTATTATATTTCTACTAATGTCTGTTTCTGTAATTGCATCAGAATGGGGTTATTGAAAACCTATAAAAGATACTACTGGAAAAAAAAAGATCTGTCGAGAAAAATAAAAAAAAGATAAAAGAATGAGAGGTCTGTAAGAAGCATGATATACATTAGGGTGAATATTTATAAAAAAAATCACTTTAGTTTTTTAAAATGTTATGTTTTACTTTAACATTTTAAATGTAGAGAAAAAAACGAAAGTTTAATTTCCTATATTCTTATACATTAACCTTTTTTTTCCCGACAAATGATCGACCATGCTTTTCGAACTTGTTGGAAAGTAAGATTTTGAGATGGAACATCTTATTTCTAAAAGTTATTGTTACTGCGTATGAATCAGTAAACGAACTGCAGTTTCTCATTATTCTAGGGCCTCGCATGGCTTGGTGGTTAGGGCGCTCGACCCGCAATCTGCGGGTCGAGCGCCTGTCCCACCAAACATGCTCGTCCTTTCAGCTGTGAGGGCGTTATAATGTGCGGTCAATCCCACTATTCGTTGCTAAAAAAGAAGCACAAGAGTTGGCAGTGGGTGATGATGACTAGCTGCCTTCCTTCTACTCTTTTACTGCTAAATTTGGGATAAATAGCCCTCGTGTAGCTTTGTGCGAAATTTATAACAATCTCACCATTTTAGTCCATTGTTTTGATTTCTCGGCAAGGCATAGCTAACTTTAAATAGGGTTGTTTAGTTTATTGTATTTAACGGTGAGTCATGAAAAAAAAAACATATTTGTCATAAATTGCCGCAACTAGTAAAATTATTACTTACATGTGGCATGAATAGAATAGTAAATATTTTTATATATCTATAAGAATTTAGTACAGTGATACAGAAATAATTTATCCGTGTATTAAAATAAATATGCTCAGAATCTCAAAATGTTTGGCTAAATGTGAGAAGGATGCTAAAAAGGATATATTTTAGAAGAAAAAAAATCCCTTCCTGTATTCCATTTTGTCAAATAAATGAACGATTCATAGAAACTGTACTGACCAAAGACCATATTTTGTATGCTCAATATTATGCTTAGGATGCCCAAATTTCATCTCATGTAAAATGAAAACAGCCGCGCCAAGATTATTTTGCACTGTCTTTTTCATGCTATTTTTCTCTTATTCAGCTCTGCTCATGCAATTGGTGAAGAGAATGAGCTAACTGCTGTTGGTGTTTCAAAGTATGTTTCATAGTTTGAAAATGACGAGCCTTCCTAAATGGATTTTGGTAGTTGTTGAAATAAAAAAATATCGAAAGCGTATTTACCTTTACTAATTAGATGACAGCACTTTCACTGAGAATGTCGTAATTCGACGTCGAAACAAATAGTGTATGTTTTGACGCCGTTAACGTTCTCAGAATACTTTTTTAATTGAGTGTTTTATAAAAAAAGTTGATAATTTGAGTATTTTATTATTGGACTTAAGAACTCTGTGAACGTTTTAATAAAATTATTGCCTTAAGGTTAGATTGTAGAATAAGAACAATATATACATCAACACAAGTTTTAATTACAAAACGTTTTTATTCATTACTGATAATTATTGAGTAGTGTTTTTGAAATAATTTTATTATTCGTTAATGAATTATTAACGTTTACATATTTTCAGTATTCTAAAATCGTTCGTAAATCAAACTGAAAATAAAACCCAAGTGCACTGTAATTTTAGATATATATACCCTCAAGCGTACCGCAAAGTCACTGATAGCAGTTTAATATGAAATAACAACTTATATATCTACTAATAGATGTTGACTTAGATATGATTAGCTAAAAGACGTTATTAATTAGCAACTGAATTTGAATACTTTACCACATAAGTTGGAACATGAATCATATAAAGTGTAATTGATCCTCATTATACGTCTACGATATGAGCTACGTTATCGAATCGACTACTACAATATTCGTTACAAATAGTTGGACAAACCACTGATTATACCACAAATCTTTAGCTTTGTTGAATGTTATTATTACGCATTCGCAATAGTGATCTAATATTTCCAAAATAGTACACTACTCATTGTAATTTTATTTTATGTGTATATGTAATTAGATAGTACAGTCTTGGCAAAAAATGTTTCTATATTTTGAAACAAATCATTATTATTAAGATGGACTATAAATACACTTAGTGCTGTCACACTGAGATATCTTTAAACATCTAGACGTGTAATTTGTATAACGAGACAGGTTCTATGGATATCATGAATGATTTATTAGAACAGCAAAAAATTTTATCTGACATCTGTAGAAAGATGTGTAATTCAGCATTTCACCTAATACAACAAAACCTTACCCAAACATATATAATGACAAAGTATAACATCAAATTATTATATGCAGCGTCTGTAGCCTTTTATCAATTCATATTAAACATTCATACTGTAATAACCTCTGACGTGGCATGCTATCGATGAGGTTATTAATGTAGTCCATTGTGATTTCATTCCAACTTATCACTAGAAGGCGTTGCATCTCAGCTACAGTAGCTAGTTTAGGGTCGTGGTTAGCAATTTTCTGGCTTAATTCTGCCCAGTAGTTCTAATGAGATCACAAGCTGGAGTGTTTTATTTTATTATTTTATTATTTTGCGATCATTCAAACAATACTATCTGCATGACTTTGTTTTATGTTCTAAATTGTTCAATAGAACAAGCTTAAAAATCTGATCGCCTTTGTGAGTCTAGCAGTATAACTAGAAAGTCGCTCCTGAAGAAATTCTAGAAAGAAGTGCTTAAGTGAAATAAATATAACCTTGATCTATAATTTATTGGTATTTTTTCATCATACTAAGTATCTAACTTATTGTGATTTTTAAAAGACTAACCTGTTCAAACCGATACATAAGCTGCCTCAATGTTGTTTTTTTAGTATATGATAGTGTTGGAGTTCTTTAGTGTGTTAAAAAAGCTATATTTTCTGCAGCAAATACTTTAGTCAAAACAAAAGATAAGTGTTAGATATACACGACTATTTCTGTTTAAGTTCTTTATGAATATAATGATTGAAATAGTTTATAAAGCGGCCAGTGGAATGTTGATAAGTAGCTTTGCGTGTTTATTTAGTTTGCTAACAACCATTTTTAAAAACATTATCCCAAAATTTACCAGTACATTTTCGACAGAATGATTAAAGTGGGAAAGTTTCGATTTTACTTATGCTCAGCTATTATTATTGTTAGTTTTTAAACTTAAAGTGTAGTTACCAAAGTAGTCTAAATATAGAGCAAAATCACTTTAGGTTTAGCAAGAACTAAAAGTGAACATGTCGTAAACATGATGTGATCGTCTCTAGTATTCTTATCAGGCAAAACTATAACTATTCAGACTTCAGATGAAGTCTACTCCTCGGTAGATGTAGTGTCCTACCCAATATGGCTTTACCTTCAACAAATAGTTGGCAGTGTTGTGTTTGTTTTGTAATACAAAAAAAAGACTATGGCAGAATTAGCATGAGTTTCCAACCCATTTCTTTTGGGGACCAGTATTATATGTTTCAGCAAATAGTTACAACACGTTTCTATGCGGCGTTAACTGTTTCATGAACAACTTCAAGAGAGTTATGAAAATAACTTTCTACTGGTGAACTGTCAGAAGAGACTACTTACATCCCAGTGTTCTGCTTTCAAACGTGAAATATCAGTATTCATACCTGAAAGTATGACATTACGTTAAGCTATTATTTCTTGTAATTGATGCAAATTTATTACCCTTTAAATAATTCTGTTTTACATAAAAGCAGACCATACTTCCATAGGTACATTGGTAATGATATTTTATTAACTCTTAAAATTTCATAGATATATTCCAAATAGGGCCCGGCATGGCCAGGTGGTTAAGGCACTCGACTCGCAATCTGAGTGTCGCGGGTTCGAATCCCCGTCACACCAAACATGCTAGCCCTTTCAGCCGTGAGGGCGTTATAACGTGACGGTCAATCCCACTATTCGTTGGTAAAAGAGTAGCCCAAGAGTTGGCGGTGGGTGGTGATGACTTCACTCTAGTCTTACACTGCTAAATTAGGGACGGCTAGCGCAGATAGCCCTCGTGTAGCTTTGCGCGAAATTCAAAACAAACAAACAAACAATATTCCAAATAGAAAACTGCATTTTACTAGCATGCATTATAACACTTTCTTTACTTTCCCGAAGCTGAGCGAGCCCTTCAAATGCAATATTTCTGGTATTAGATTACAAAATATTTTGTACCTTTCTATGCTGAATAAGGAAATAGATAAACATATTTTTTACACTTTTAATACTCTCTAACTTTCATCGCTTCACTGAAACAAAGGGTCTGTTTCAGTAAACTTATTTAATGGCGACTCTATGAATGATATTCATCAACAATTCTTTGATAATGTTAAGTTAACCCAAGGAAGAAATCAAGCAAATTTTAACTTGGGACAGAACTTGCATTTTGTATTATCCAATATTTTTCTGAGGCAGTTTTATTTAGTCTACTCTAGTGATCATATTTCCCAGAAACACACCTTCTTCATTAGACAGTCTTTATTTGGTTGTAAACAAATACCTTTTTGTAGCTTGTAGAGCAACTTCATAGTATATATATGTTTCTTTTGCTCCTACCTAAGTGGTTTTCTAGGCACCAGACTTAATTTTATAGAATACAATGTTTGGTTTTCCATCATAGCTATTTGTGAACAACAAACAAACAAAAAAAACACGGGAAGGTGGATTTCTATCGTCTAATTCTAAAGTGCTATCGTTGGCGAGTAAAAACACATCACACTGTTGATTACATATAGAAATACTGACAGCTAGAACTCACAAAGTTTAAAACTAAGCATGAGTGCTGAAGTATACGAATTATGTATTCAATTCAGGGAAATGATAGGCAGGTGTAAACACCAAAAGATTTATTGTAACATGTTATTCTTCAGCTAATTTGTCAGCTAACACAAATGATTTCTAGGTCATTTTACTCTAGTAAGAATCTTTAAATTATGTATAATGGATTGATTCGACTTCCACAGACAATAAATCCTGATTAAGTCTCTGACAGAAAAGGAGATAAAATAAATATAACAATTAATATATCTCAAACCACCGTAGTGGTTCATAATAGGGATCACCCATTTGTGTTTCTTTTTATTATTATTATTACTGTTTCGCTAGCCTACAGCAAAAAAGGGCGCAAGTATTATAATCAAACCTGAGTAATATTACTAAAATGATCATTGCGCATTGCATATGGTACTTTTTAAGCTATTTCTGTATTTTCATAAGCTAAAAGAATCATAATTCTAGTGCAAACGATGTTATCATTACCCCTTGAAGTATTCCTTTAAAAGCTTAAGTGCAGGACAAAACAGGAATTACCAACCAATAATAGATGAACGCTAGGTAACTGTAACATGTAGAAACTCAATGCTTTGTACACTATATAATCGGGGTCTTTAGGGAGCCAACCCTTATATTATGTATGAAGTGAAGGAGAAAAATAAAGCTAAAAATATTACACATAATATTAATTCTTTTACACACAGTCATAGAATAAGTATTTCAACAGACACGAAGGTTTATTTAAAGTGATCTTTTAGACGTATATGTTTTACTTGAAAAGGTTACTTTTCAACTTGTAAAATTTTATATGCACTTAGTGGAGTTGTGTTTTAGTCCAGGCATATATATATATATATATATATGTATACCCATTGCTATACTTTATATACAGAGAATATAGTTACACAGAAACTTTAACAGTTCACTATATTCTCAAACGAATCTCTCTAACAATCTCAAGCTTCAGTTTAAATGTTTACATCTCGAACTAATGTTACCAAATAGTTAATAGCTACAGTAAATCATCATGAACCGTATCAGCTAATCTCCCACAACAAATATTTTTAAGCTGTAGTTTAAAAGATAGCATAAAGCTCCGTTTCGAGCATCGTATGGGCAATTTTATTTAGAAAATAATTAGTTTCAGATAAAGTATGCAGCAGCGACGGCTCATAATAGTTTAGGGTCATCACAGGAGAAGAGGGTCGTAGAAGTGTCACGACCCAAACTACATCAGAAATGTAGGGGGTATTAACATAATTACAACATAATTGTTAATTAACACGTTTTAGAACTCGTAGAGTTTGCAGAATATCACTCTAAGAGGAAATCTGGCGAGCTGCAGCAAAACTGTGACTGATTTTACTATGGCCAGCGAAGAAGAGAAAGGGGAAATGTAGCAACTATTAGAAATATTAAAAATGATTATTTGTATACGTATGTTATTGTATTATGACACATTTTCTTATATTTGCATTGAATATATTTGGATGCTTCTATACAACTTGAAACATTCCTATGCCTATCTATATATACGGCTTTACAACGTAAACAACACAAAATAACAACTATAAAGCCTGCATCAATATGTACAGATATAAATACTAGCCAATATGCATTGCATGTTCATGCATATATAAAACTTATCCAGTTACAAAATCCAGTCCATGCATCATTTCAGTATAGTTCATTTGTCCTTCCAATCCAGTGTTTATAGACTCCCATATAGCTACAGAATATATATATATATATATATATATATATATAATAATTTTACTAGACATATGTTCGTCTCGTACCGTACTACGTCCGTCCGTTCGTCCGTACACGACAGAATAAGTAATATAAATTAAGTTTA
>NW_013665922.1:693736-707070 GCF_000517525.1 Limulus polyphemus
TACCACTATAAAAATAACATTGTAGCAATGATATCAGAAGCAATAGCCATCCAATATGCATGAAGCCAATCCAACGGTTGTGTTTGTTTCCCGACAGAGCATCATACACGAACTACGTATTTCATTAAACTAAACTGTTTCAAATAGGACAGTATTGCTATTATACACATTTATGTCCATGGTGGACATAAAAAAATAAGGAAACACGATTTTTAATGACTATTATTTTAAAAAGAGGAATAGGAATAATAAAAAAATAGAAACAAGATAGCTAGCTTACAGTGAAAATTCAGTCGCAAAAAATGTAAACAAACAAGCTTAAGGTTTGAGATACAAGATAAATAAAAAAATGGGAATTTAAAAACCTGCAACTAGGGATAATAAACAAAGTAAACATACAAGGCTCAAGGTACTATAGATATTATAAAATATGTTTGTATACTTACCTTATTTAATCTTGTTTCTGTATTTTTTTACGATCCCTATTTCTCTTTTTAAATTAAGTATTTTTAATAATCTTGTTCTTATATTAATATTCGATCAAGCAAAAACTAAAAAGAAGGAACGAACATTGTAACTTTAATTCTATGCTGTTAGATACGTAATATTACTAAAATGAGACCTTTCCTGCTACTGTTCGGATATAAGATATGATATGATTTCAAGTTTGAGCAAAAAAACTGCAATAATATTATCGTATTCGTTAAGCAGGAAGTAATATTGCGTTTATGATTATCCAGTAAACGGTCATTTTTATATAATGTTGCATTATATCCTATTTGAAAAGCATGTATTGTAGCTTGCGTACCCATCTCAAGCCATTAATATATCAAATGATAAGAACGTATATTTCACTGTCTAAGCTTAATGTTTGACATACTTCATTATGAAAAAAAATAATAATAAGACACTACCTCCATTACCGTTAGAAATAATGACATTCATTCTAATGAAAAGAACTAACAACAGACTTATGATACTTTAACACAGAAGAATTTTATAAACAAAGATGTACAAAACATTTCTGTTAAGTTGATTAAAATAATACATCTATCTACAGGATTTTGGAGATATGAATCGCCGTTTTATTTATCTTAACAGAAATTTATTGTAATAAACTCCAGTTTGCGCTACACAAAATTAACAATAAAGATATACCAGGTTGTATACGTAATATTAAAATAGTTTTGAATATGCAAATTAGCAAGTTACGTGTCAACCACATCCGATATAAAGTTGTGAAGGAATTGATGTACCAAAATTAGATGCTGAAATTCTTTGGGATTTTGTAACTAGTGTGATACCACCGAAAATTGATCACTCTTTTGAAGGGTATGTAACAGCCCTTTTTGAAAAAAAAAATCGAACACCTTGTCATAAAGATGTTTTCAGATCCGGGATTTCTAATTACCAAGATAGGGAAAACACACGTATAATGGTATTGAAAAACAAAGGAATATGCATCAACTAGATTCACAACTTGCAGCAAGCTGTGGGAAGCAAAGTTTCACATCTTCAGATGAAAATCCACAAACACAAAGGCCAGTGGCAAAAACCGTCTACATATCTCAAGCAATAGTACACAATATGATCCATCTTAAATTAGACATGAAAATGAAATGGGTGTTTATGCTATTTCATACAATTATATATCAGTCAAATCACTGCATTTGGCAAATACAAATGTCTGTCTGAGCAGACTGTGCAAATGAGTGCTGAGAATCCATCATCCCCGTAAATCAAATAAGGAGGAGTGGCTTGTTTTGAACATGGTAACTTTATGATGAAGCCTTCTTGAATGGAAATATGCTACAAGACTATTGTCAAGATTAATGGTCATCAAATATAGCATGACCAGATATGATGACATGAAATGAAACAACATGGTGAGAATCCATGTTGTTTTGATACAAGGTACTCAACTTTATGTACTTACTGTGGTATTCTCTGGTTAGCACATTTCCTGTTCAGTAAGTAAGAACAACAAATTAATGAAAGTTTCGCCAGACAATCGAATGTGTGTTGCAGAAATCTAGCATTATATTAACCTCGACTAAGTTTAAAGCCAAGACGAGGTTGAATATAAGATGTACAAAGTAAAACAAGATTTATTTTAAACTCCCAAATATAGTCATAGGTAAGGACAAACGTAAAGTGTGGCACTTTTAAGTGTTAATTGTTGTTAAGTTGTAGATAATAATAAGCTGAATTCTGTGTTGTCCAGAATGAAAAGAATCATAGCTTTACATACCAGAAACAACAATGCCAATCTTTTCAAGGCATAGGGACTGCCCTCCTATGTGATAGTTATTCTGACTTTAAAACAAAGGATATTATTCCCCAGGGCATCATCTGAGTTGCCAGAGGAAAATATCAATGTTACTTTCTACACAGTACGCTACTTGACGTTACAGCAATCCATCTTTTTTACGAGAAAGTACATGTCAAACCCTTGTTTACTGACCTAGTTTCATGAGTCGTTAGGGTAAGAGAACTTTGGTGACTCTCTTAATTAACTAGCATTCTATATTAATAACATATGCTTTACCTAAATAAATTTTGAATATAGATATACACATATTTTAACTAATGTTGTAGGAAACACATAGTATGCCTTCATATCACGTTTTCCCTCTACCTGTTAATTTCAGATCAACTTTACTGTTTCTAACTTTAAAACCTAAAACAAACAGTCAAAATATGCTGCTATCTATGAAAAAGCTGGAACAAGATACTCTAACACCCGAAAAACACTTACAACACATTACAGATAAAAAAACCAGGAAAGTAAAAACTTTCATAATATTTATTTATACATATGGATATATGTATGCATATTTCCTTTCAATAAACCTCAGAATAATAGTGCAATAAATATCTAGAGAGTATTAGAAAATAATGATCTGTTGGTTAATGATCTCTTGCCTACATATGATAAATGATTCTCACAAAATACTGAGTGTGTTATCCATAGAAAATTGTCTGGTAAGTAAGGGTTGCAAGGCGTTTATCCACAATCATGTACTGTTGATGTCACTAATGACATCAATCATCCTAATTACGTGATAATAAAGTAGCTATAGTCTAATATTGTTTGGGTATTCCTTAGTAAAACTCTACTAGATAGCATTAAAAGTAACGGTAACAATGCGAATTTGATTCTGCCAATCTTATGATAAAAACAATCCTAACTTTACTATTATCGATTGGCACTCACAAAATTTGGTGCATATATTTCATATAATATACAACCCAATAGCAAAGAAGTAAAAAATGCTTCTTACAATCAGTGACTGTCCTAATTCAACCAAATCACCTTCCTAGCTTCTGATCTGGCAGCTAGTCTAAACCAGAGTGACAAAGAGGTCATATTCCATTTCTTGGTTGACAACAAGAGCTAACCAGTACCTCTTCGTAAGGTGGTTTCTCATCTGACTCATCTTGTACAGCCAGGTAAGTACTGTCATCTTGGCTGACCATAAGATCATCTGGCTCCTTTCAATGAGGCACTACCTCATCTCCCACAACCAGGTAATTATTTTCAGCATTCCATACCTTATAAACTGAGCTTAAATGATATAAAACAGTACTCTCGTCATCAGCTGACTCTTCATGCTCAACTTGTGATTCATGTTCAAGCCAGTGGATGAGAGATTTGTCAGTAACATATGGTTGCAGATTGTTGATGGGCTCCACGCACTTACATACACCATGTGACCACTGTATCTTGTATGTCAATGAAACAACTTTCAGAAAACTAGATATTAAACAATTTAGCTGTAGCCAAACTGTTTCACATGACTTGCGGGAACCAATTTTACCCAGTCTTTTACTCCCCACTAAAGTATTTTAGCTTATTAGTGATGAGTAAAGGACATACACCGAAACCAAACAAACTGCTTATATTCCACTACTATATGAGGTTTACTTTATTTATTTGTTTTGCTCTTCCATGTAGCACTGATAAGCCATGAATTCTGCAAACTATTCTGCTGTAGCGGGAGTAGTGTATCAAAGAATGGATTACTCGTCTACATCATCTTTTCTTGTCTGAAATTCGCGTTTTGATGAAGAAACAAAATTAACAAATAAATATATAGTATGCTTGTCCTTCCAGCAATCGTTTTCATAAGAAAGTACATGTGACATCCAAGCTCACTTACCTACTTCCGAACAAGACGAACTTAGTGGCATTGTTGACGGCCTTTCTATACTAACAAAACATACTTGATATGCAAGAAACTTGAAAAAAAATTAATTAAGGGAGTATGAAACACGTTGGTATATCTGCATACCACAGTGCTATAATCACACATGATTATATATTACAAAGAAAAACGTTAAAATATAATAAATATATTACTTTTAGTTTCCAGCTGTAAATGCAAGCAGATTGGAACTTATTAGGCATGCTAATTAGGATTAAAGTATGAAGACATTTTGCCCTAACATTCTTCACGAAATGATATTGAAGCTTCGTAGGTAAGGTGCGTAGACATGAATATTTTGATGTTCAAAAATACGTAGAAAAGAGATAACTAAGTGTCTAGGGTGTTCTGTAGCAAGATATTTGGACTAAATAGCCAGAGTCGCCGAACTTGCAACTTGGTTCTTAACTATTTCATGATAATCCTATTTTCACTTTTCAAATAAAAATTTTTATGTTAATAAGTTTCTGTCCGTACTAAATGTTAAAATATATTTTATAATTACTATATTTATGAAACGAGTGAGTTTTTTTTTTGCTTTTCTCGATAGGTACCTTATAATGCAGTTTTTTTCAAATGAAGGTTTATCATTTTGTTCCCCTTCCCCTTTTAGTATATTTTTCTGACAAAGTTTTATTTAAAGAAAAAACAACACTTATTTTATTGATCTGAAATAAAATTATAATTATCTTTCAAACGAGTGTGGTAAAACTTGAAAAGCAATTTATTGTAAGACTATCAATAGCATGAACAAACAAGGTAGTAATTATTATCAGTTCATAGAATTCATTTGTCACACACACATATATATATATGTGTTTGGAAAATTTCTAATCATAATACTAGGTGACAGAAATATGCGCCATAATTCTACAAGAAGACGAATTCACTGATTTTTAACATTGAGAGGACACGCTTGTGAAATAAAATGACACATAAGACTACTCTGCTCTTGTAGTTTTCCATTCTGCTCTAATATAAAGCTTTTTTTTTATCAATTCAGGCCAATTGGAGATAAATAATCTGAGAAAAGAGGTATTCCGAAACACAAACACTTCCTGGAATGTTGAAAACAGGCTTTCAATAATTATACTACCACTTTAAATCATTTTAACTCAGAGGACTAAACCTTTTACTTGATTTAAATTACAACTAATCCAATAGGGTTACATTTAGGTAATCATACGATAAAACATTTAGGTTTTTGCCTTTTGAATAAAAGTCTTGCTATATCTGTTTACAAATTGTATGAAAATAAGTTAATGTCAGTGATATGTTTCTCCCGGAGCTGACGAGCCGGGTTCGAATCCGTGCGATACCATATTATTTCCTACACTTCAAACTTTGGGTGCATTATAAGAGTGATAGTCAATCCCTTAGCGTGAATGATGGGTGGTAGGGTATTTCTGACTCGCTGCTTTCTTTTGATCAGTAGTTCAAAAATAGGGACAGAGGCAGATATCCTTTTAAGCTTTGTCATAAATGTAAAACACAAACGTAATATGTTCCTCCAAACATGGGTCCAGCATGGCCAGGTGGTTAGGGCGCTCGACTTGCAATCTGTGGGTCGCGGGTTCGAATCTCCGTCACACCAAACATGCTCGCCCTTTCAACCGTGATGGTCAATCCCACTATTCGTTGGTAAAAGAGTAGACCAAGAGTTGGCGGTTGGTGGTGATGACTAGCTGCCTACCCTCTAGTCTTACACTGCTAAATTAGGGACGGCTAGCGCAGATAGCTCTCATGTAGCTTTGGGCGAAATCCACAACAAGCAAACACCCTCCAAACATTTAAACATATAGCGAATTTCTTACAACAACTGTAATAGTCTAAAATGTAAAATGGTTTTAATGTGAATTACGTTATGGGAGATGGAGTACACATGTTAAAAAGTATTATGTATACCGAAATTGGAGATTCTGACAGAATATTCGACTGACGCTCATAGAAATGTGGTCTAGAGTCGTTCAATATTTGAAAAACAAACATGGCTTATCTCCATTTTCCCTTTAGAATCAGTGCACGCTTGGAGACTGCATTAATTTTTAATTCTAAAATAAATTATAACACAAATTATTATTCTCTAAACAAACAGATTGCAAAGTATTTCTAGTTATTTAAAAGGTAAGTTAGTTTCAGGTAATTTGTGTTTTTGCTTTTTAAATATAGTTTAAATAAACTATATATATTATTTCATTTAGGTGATTTAAGACTCCTTTTATTTTATTTTTTGTTTTCAATGTCTACGAAACCATCAGTGGAACTTGATTCAATGCATCGCGAAGGACTTTCAGGAAAGTTCAATTTTATGAATCCGAAAGACCTGCGTATATATATATATATATAAATAGAAACATTGATATTTCATTCGCTTAACTTAATGCGTTTCCATCAAGCAATCAAACAAAATGTAATATCAAGAAAAATCATCCATTCGTCAATAGGAATTCATATCGTGAGAGTAATATACACAAGCAGTTATTTCATTATAAACTTAGCTAAGTAAGAGAGATAAAGAAACTGAACAATTATGAAAAGTAATAAAACCTGTAGTACAATCCACATTACTCAGTTCACATATTCACCAATATAAACTCATCGCCTGCTACATTAATCAGTTTTAATAGTGGGTACGTAATCATGGAGATGAAGTAATTAAGTCAAGATTAATTCGAAGGTGCAAATATATTCGACATAAGGCAATAAAACAGTAATAGAACATACACCTGTTTTGAATATTAGATTCGAATGCAGGTTTGGAGCTGTAAATTAATAAGAAAAGAAAGAGACATTGTATAATATTATCTATTAGTTTGTGTAAAAGTGCATATAAAGATATCAATGTCTACAAAATGCAATCAGTTTTTGTTAGTGTGTTCCTGAAACTGATATTTGTTGGATTTTTTGCATCATAGACATTTTAAGATCAAGTTTTCATGTTTGCTGCATCTTAGCTAATCCTCATATACTTGGCCATGTTGTTGTGTTTACCAACAAGGACCACTCTTGCCTGCTTTCTCCATCTGGGCTAAAAATTCTCTTGAGAAAGTTTCCTTGGGCTCAGTTGCCGTATTTTCCATATCCAGCCATACATGTTTTATCCATCTCAGGAATTTCACTGGCTAATTTTCATATTATTTGTACTTGTGTTTTGTTTAGCTTTAAAATATTCTCTTCACAAATCTGTTTCTATTATCTTACTTTAGATACTTTACTTTTCTATCACACAAATGATTTATTTTAAATGTTTATTTTACTATGTAAGGCTAATTATGTTATACTACAAGATACATCTTTTGTAAATTTAGCACATTTAGAAATGTATTCCCAGGAAATTCACTATAGAAGAATGCCGAATTGGAAAGTAAATTGCGTGTATCAGAAAATATAACGAAATTGGTCAATCCTATTTGTTATTTTAAATGTTAAAGCTGACATTAAACCAGTCATTTTTATAACACATTAGAAGTTCTCAGATAAATGATAAAACATTATAATATACACAAAAACATCTTCTATAGATTTACTGTTTTATAAAACATCAAATACGACTGCTACAATCTTCCAAATCTACACTCGTAGTTAGCCTAATAATGGTATAGAAGTATAAAAAAAAGTGTTTTATTTGCATGTAAACTACATTTTGTTTGTTATATGCCACAAATACCGCTATCAACATTTGCATGCGCTCACTAACACAACTAACTCAGATAACAGTAAATTAGAAATACTACCAGCGTTATTATGCAGTCTCATCATATTTTCTACACTTTATGTTTCTCCAACGCTAATTACACCATAAAATTACTGCTATTTTTTCTAGTCCACAAGATATGTAAAAATTATGAATCATTATTACGATATAGAGCTATAATTAGTGCGACGTGTGTGCTTAGTTATCATTTTGACTAAAATATCAGGAAGTAGATAGTAACTCATACGAAACAGGTGTTTCACACGTATATTGTTAGTGCATTACAACAATAAGGCACTCACTTATTCAATTAAACAGCCTCCATAATTTGTACAGAATAACTGAACCCGAAACATATTCGCAATAATTTTTTGAAGGTTTCACTTTAATGTCGTTAATGAGATAACATGCAAGTCCAAATTGGAAATTCACGTATCTTTCAAATGAGAAGCTACACGGAAAAATGGGTCAGAGCAAATAATTTTATCAATCAAATAATATCATATGCCCATTTTTCTCAAGAAAAACGTATTTATGCTTATATGTATAGCACTCGAAAAAAAATAAACTTTTCTTCAAATTTCTACCATTAGTTGAAGATCAGAATGTTATTAATTGAACTTATACGTTAGATCTACCATGGTAACGATAATATATTTCAATATTTTCATCGAGATATGGAGTTATATAACTATTATTTTAAACTTTTGTTTTATCTATTATAGGTATTGGTATTACTCCATGAGTCAAAAAACTCCAGTAAGCTGATCTGACCATCAAGAAAAAAAAATAGATATAAAAGGTTTTTATACATTATTTCCATGCTCTGTGCGTATATTGTCAATTTTTTTTCAAAATCATGTTCGGAATAATTCGTTCATAACTTTAATGGTATGTGTTGTTGTTTTTTCTCCGTGAAAGAAATAACACTTTTAATTTAACATTTGTTTCCCAAATTTTCTATAAGTTAGAATTTCGTAGCAGGGCAATCTTAATATTACCATATGAAAAACTTTATTTTCAAACTTTGATTACATTACCTGTGAAAGTAAAATAACTAATTTCGATTAAAATTCTCTCATACTGACCCGCAGTGGTACAGCGGTATGTCTGCGGACTTACAACGCTAAAATCCGGGTTTCGATACCCGTGGTGGGCAGAGCACAAAAGCTACACAATGGGCTATCGTGCTTAATAACAAACAAACAAACAAATATATCTTAGTGAAAATTAGCAAACATACTGTTGGTGTGAACGTGCTTTGTAGTCACTATCACTACTGTTAATAACATACAGTGTGTTCTGCAACAGGTTGTTTGGCCGCACGAAACACTACCGTGTGACTTGATTTTAACTTCCCCTGTTTAACACATGTGTTTTATTTGTATCTCCTTTGCTGCCTTGCGATGTAGTATTGCTCTTGATTCTACAACACGTTATGGTTTCATTACATCATCCTGTTGTATCCACCTGATGACAATGTTACATAAATTTCTTAAAATTAATAAACAACAAGTATTACATGTTTTAATCATAAACAAACTTTAATTTTCATATTACAAGTTCTTCCTTTAAATTAAATAAGATAGTTAATATTTTACCTTGTGTAGTACAGTTGCGTGGCTTAACATTTATATTTACAAGTTTCGACAGTGTTCAAGCTTTTGTTAACATTAGCCCCCCAGTGGCACAGTGGTATCTCTGTGGGCAGAACACGGGTAGCCCTTTGTATAGCTTTGTGCTTAACAACAACTTGTTAGCATTATAGGAGAAAATAAACAAACTAATAACTGTTACCAAACTGGACATTGAATTATTTTCACCAGATAATCAAAAGAACCCACACGGAATTTTCAACTTTACAACAATTTGGTGTCAGAAGTGGGACTTATTTTGAAGAAAATTAAATGTAACTTGGAATATACTTGAAATGGAATCTCAACTGTTGAAGATATCGACCACGAGGTCAAATAGTGAGCTTAGAGATTACTTTTGTTCGTTTGTCTAAAGTTAAGCACAAAGCTACACAATGGGGTATCTGTACTCTGCCCACCACGGATATCGAATATAGAAACCCGTTTTATAACGTTGTAAGTCCGCAGACATTCTGTTGTTCCACTTGGGGGCAGAGATTACTTGAGATGGTGTAATTGTTAAGACAAGTTAAAGAAGAAAAATATGGAATATTTAAAAGAGAACACGAGAAAGATACAGAACATTAGAAGAAAAAGATAAAAATTAAGATAAACCATGAAGAAATTTGTATAAAATTAAAAGAAGATCAAGGTATACGATACGGGAAGAAGAGTTACAAGAAGTAGACATACTATATTAAGAACAATTAAAATAAAAAATAAATCTCATCGATAATAACACTGATGAAACTATTGGAGGTGCACAGAGAGATTAAACACGAGGGTGAAAAAGTGTAAAAGGGCTGTAGTGACAAAACTGAAGAAGTACAGCAAAGCTGTAATGACAAAATTAGTCAAGTAAAGAAAGATATCAACAAGTTAGAAAAAATACATCAGCGACAGAATAATACATTTGGAAAACGAATTATGAAATATGAAAATTAAACCAGACACTCCTCTTTTTGCATAGGCTCAAGATTTCCAAACTAAAAATCAACTACTACGAAATTTGGAATAGGAGAACTTCTTTGGTCTTCACCTATTACCACTAATGCTGTAACATATATTACTGAAGGACCTTTCGGAACTACTCCAGCCATTATACTACTAAATCCAGTTCCAGAATTGGCCAATTCAATACAGGCCGAAAAACAAACCAACGAATTATAATGGAAGGTACCATGAGAGTCATACCAGGCTCAGTTTGAAATCATTTTCAAAATGAGTGGGTGGAATAACGAACAACAAGCTATCGCTGAAAGTTGTAACAAATATCAAGCAAGGGTAGCCCTCTTATACAACATATTTGCAGTGTCACACCAGAAATAAGTATCTAGAGCAAAGTTCTGGAACAGGGTATTGAGGAATTTGCAGAATATTTGGAGCGTTTCACTCATTTATCTTACCCAGATACTTCTTATGAGCTGATCAATTATTTGGCATCTGACCAAGTTATAGATGTCATAACAAACAAAATTATGAGAATTAGGCCGAAGCATATTAGGTGTACATCTTTAAAAGGCGCTTTCTAGTTGGCAATAGAACTAGATTTCATTAAAGTTGCAGACAAATAACTAATACACTATCTCATAAGATCAGGTAATAATGAAATATTAACTCACTCTAATGAAAGCTTAGAAGAACTAATATAATTGGTTACGCAACGAGTTACAAAAAAGGGACGGAAAAAACTAAATGACAATAGGTACTTCAGGTGGAACTTGAAATAAGATATTGTTAAAAATTACAGACAAAAACTTGAATGGAATAAGAACTCCTCCCAATAACATGTTAGAATGAGAAAATTGTTATATGTATAGGACATCTGGCCATTACAGTCAAGACTTTGGCAAATCAACAGCTAATAACCCACCAAAGAGACAATACCCAAAGGATGAGTCCTTGAACCCAACCAGGTAAAAGGTAGAAAAACGGTTAACCAGGCATTAGGAAAAAGGAATTTGCTGGACTTGTTAGCAAAGTCTAGCTAAAAAATACTCATATATCTTATATGAAATCAGAAGTTCATTGTTTCAAGAAATCAGTCCACCAAGTACTCAAAACCAAGAAGTTTTTTAAAATGAGCTTATATTGAATGAATATGCATTAGTAGAACCAAACTCTCAAGCATATAACGATAGCTTAATGATTGGTAGTAGTAATATAGATCTAAAGATAAAGATGTAATCATTATAACCATAAACATGGCAAACCATAAAATTCGAATAAAATCTAGATCATACTTTGCAAGATTTGAGACTGTACATAAATGAATCATATAAATAATTTGTTAACTTTCATTGTGCAAAGCACTGGTACATCTACTAGTGTACACAACAGATCAGATGTCCTTGGTAGTTACTGAAATATGAAGAGGAAACTTCATTGGGTAGTCATGAAAGATATAATGTGAGCTAGAAATAACTTTACCCAGGATTATATTAACCTATACTCCATGAGATCATTCACTGTACCATGTTAGCTATTTAACCAAGTAAGCCTTATTTACTATAAATGGAAATTATTCAGGGAAATAGTTTGGCATACACTTATGTATCATGTATACATTAAAATTCAAGATACGAATTTTCTTCAATAGCTATAGTTGACAGATGGTCTCCACCAATGGCACATATAGTGTCTCTACAGTGTTTTTGGGTGTCTTCAATTAAAACTAGGATTTTATCACTCTGGCTGGCATAAGATTGAGTGTCCTACATAGACTTCCACATCTAGTCTCAGACTTACTATATACCACATTACCACGATAATTCTTAGCCATTGTTTTTCTCGCATCTAGATTGAATCTCGAGGGAATAGCGTGACAAGTCATTCTATGTGCACCAGAAATTGTAAGTTCTTTTTCCTAAGTTGTTGGTTGTATTGAGATCAAAGCCATGGATCTTTGCAGCATTGGCAAAAGTCCTACATCAAGTAAAGGACTTCTTCTAGGTCGAACCACTCTCTTTGAAAACCACTCTTCCTCAGCAGCCAACTATCCTTCTCGTTTACGTCCTTCTAGTTGTATAAAATGTATTTTCTTTAACTAAAAAAACTTTTTACTCTCAATGTATAAGTGTTGAAGGAAAGGGCAGTACACACTTCAGGATATATAGCAAACCCCACAATAACAATACCCTACAGTCACGGAACCAAATATTTCTCCTACCTATCTACTCTATGGAATATCGAGGTGAATTGGTATTAACGTATAAAATAATGTGAAAGTCTGTTTGTAATTAAGCACAAAGCTGCAAAATGGGCTAGCTGTGCTCTGCCAACCACGGATATCGAAACCCGGTTTTTAGTGTTGTAAGTCTTCAGACATACCACTGTGCCACTTTGGGCCAATGTGCAAATAAACACTCACATAAACATCAACTAAAACTAAAGATATAAAAAGGAAAGAAACAATTAAAATGCAGAAATACCCTGACCACTTTAATAAAGTTAATCACAAAAGTAAAAATATAAAAGGGAGAAAACAGAATAAACACTTTAACAATAACAACATTTTAATGTAACTTTAACAATAATTTCAAGTTGATCCGATGCTGCTCCCTCGCTTGAAAAGAGCAGTCTAGCAGAACATTTAGTGAAATAATAAAAAACAAATGGTATATATAATAATGCTTGGAGACGGCTTGAATGGGTAATGAAGAAAAACTAATATAAGTTTAACATAACAGTAAATGTACAACGTTTCGACAAGGTTTTGTCACCATCAGGTACAAGTAGTATATATATATATATACAGTATGAAACAAAGAAATGACCGAATACTGTTGCACGACTTAG
>NW_013665922.1:708070-734374 GCF_000517525.1 Limulus polyphemus
ATGCTCTGTACGTATATTGCAAGTTTTTTTCAAAATCATGTTCAGAATAATTCGTTCGTAACTTTAATGGTATGTGTTGTTGTTTTTTCTCCGTGAAAGAAATAACACTTTTAATTTAACATTTGTATCCCAAATTTTCTATAAGTTAGAATTTCGTAACAGGGCAATCTTAATATTACCATATGAAAAACTTTATTTTCAAACGTTGATTACATTACCTGTGAAAGTAAAATAACTAATTTCGATTAAAATTCTCTCATACTAATATCTAAGCGACGCCACATTTTTATATTTAATTTTACGAAAAGAACTAAATATAATGTTTTTTAAAAGAACCCCTTCACAGGTTGACAAACCAGTTAATTATGTCAACCGCTAAAATCTAAATATGTTGAACATGTGAGTCGTGGATGAATTTATTTTATGTAAGATGAAAGAACAACTAAAAAATAATAATAATAATTCACTGGCCTCTTTTATATGTTTGCTGCTGCCATCTGTTGAATAAGTAAACAACTATATTTTGGAGTTATAGTATACATAGGGTATTGAGCAATAACATTTTTAAAAATAAAAATTTGGAAGAAAGTAGGAAACAAGATAGTTTTAAATACTCGATAATCTTTATTTTGTTTATCTTCAAACTTATAAACGTTAGCTTTGATCCATTTATGTAACATTTTTGGTAATAATTTGAAAACAAAATAACAGCACGTGTAACTGTTAAGCATAATACCATCTATTGAGAAATATCCTAATTAAAATAGCAAGAGTTCGACTTTTATTACTTTTTAATTGCCTTCCAGCGCTAAAGAAAAACAAGTTAGTTTTTCATCATAAAATGATATAAATATTTTATTTATTAGATAGCTTTGATACATAGAATTATATCCATGAACTTAAGAACTGATATTAAAATATTAAATAAAATAAATATATGAAACATAAATAAGTTTGAATTATAATATCTAATGACATTATAACTGAATACAAGGAAATAGAAAAAAATTAGTTATTAATTTTTGCCATAATATCTTTGTTGTTAATCACCCGAATTAAATGTAAGTATGATAATTTTTCATAATATTAACAAATTCATATTAACTACTAAGCTATGAGTCTCACTGAAATCTTATGAACACTGACTATTATATACTTATATATGTTACTTGTGAACTTCTCGCCTTGCTATTACTATTCTTAAGCATATAAATATATGTATGTGAGTGTTCAGTGAAATTTCAGCATGCGATTGAATATAAATAAATGATACATATAACTGGTTGTTTTATAAAGCATTGAGTCCAATATACAATAAAGAGCAAAAATAACGTTATAATTAAAATAATGTATTTGACACAGTTTTGCAATAACACAAAACATATTTTGCATAATTTCGGAAACTTATTACACATACAAATAGGTGTCTGCTATGAGACAGAAAAAGTATGGAATTTATCGATTTTGTCATATTCAATCCTGTTTAAATCCTGTATATGTTAAATTTGCGTTTCATTTACAAGCTTCAATTTTATTCAAAGTATGCGATACGAATTGCGTTTACAGGAATGGATAGAGTTGTAATATATTCTTGTTTATAACATGTAGCGAAGGTGAAAAAGAAGTAATGTTCCTATCTAAAGTTTGTTTGCTTTGTTTGTAGTTATGCACAAAGCTACACAATGGGCTATCTATGCTCTGCCCAACATGGGTATCAAAACCCGGTTTCTAGCGTTGTAAGTCCGCAGACATACCTCTTTGCCACTGGGGGGCTCTAAAGTGTGGCCTAGACAGAATTTCTAGGTGTGTAGGCTAAACCTATAAGGTGAAGCTGACTTAACATATACGTAGCGAAAACAGGGAACGATTCTAATTAGTTGGTTTTAGCAGGACTCGATATCCCCTAAGTTTGCTCATTAAGAACATTAAAATTTACTCTTACAACTGCATGTATTTGTTATTATGAGGTATTTGTCAGCATATTTTTGGCAGAAAATATTCGAAGTTACTTACAGAATATCTTACTTTTTTCAGTTATCATCCTTCGTTTCTATGAATATATGTTCGAAGTTCATTAGACATTGTAAAATCTAAATAAAAATACGTTCAGTAACATTATTTTTAATTATAAAATTAGTTCGAAGGATAAATAATGTGGAAGTTGTATAATAGTATAATTAAGCTCTATTAGAGTGATCTTTCATTGAATTCGAATATTTTTTTTTGTTTTTGAAAATGTAGCATACATAAACGTCTATTTTTAGATATGCATTATTGTCAAATTTAGTTATATGAGGAATTTCTATATGTATAACGTTTGGATAAAATAAAATTTTCGAATACTCCTTGGCAGATTCAAGCGTACAACGCATAAAGATTATAAAATTTTCATTGTTCTATGCAATTATATATCTATTATATATATTATATAACATAATAGATACACTGGAAGTGTAATGTGGAGCATCTCTGTGCACACACAGCGTTGTGAGTTATGGTTTGATAGGCCACGGATCCTTTTGGAACAGCCGTTAATGTACAATTGTTTTTGTTCTTTTTCTATAACCGGCATGTTCAAAGGACTTTGCAATCCAGGGTGCAGGTTTATAGGGTATGTTTTTAACATAGATCTTTGTGTTGTTGTTTAGGCAAGGCAGCTTTAACATCACGTAATGAATAGCTTCGTTGCCTGTTCAGTTTCCAAAAGATGCCGCCACCTGGGGTTTATGCAACTGTTGTGTAATAGACAAATTATGTTACAAAGGATGTTGCCTAAGGGATACATAAGTATTACATGATATGTAATTATACCAATTATCCATGTAAAGTCAAGACAGTTTCGACTGATATGTGATTATTAGCCGATCAAATGATACGTTCACTTCCACCCCTATCTTATTTGGTTCATTTTTCCAAGTTAAGTAGTCAGCCCTACATAGTTTTAAACTTAATGATAATTGCTTCTTTATACTTGTTTGTTTACTTTTTTACAAGATGTGGGTTACTAGAGAACAGAGTGTATTTTAAAGTTTTATAAACATGGACAAAAATAAAAATATCGGTTTTGGTCATTTGCCTCTTTTCAACTTTAGGATGTTCTGGACAACTGAAAAGTGGCATATACACCAGTGATAGAGTGAATATGCCAGGTAGCTCTTTAATTCTAGTTTCTGATGACCTGTATGTGTATTGACTTTTTTATCCTCTCACTTCACACGTAATATAAGAGTAGGCTCCCTAAAGACACTATTTGTATAGTATACAAAGCATTGAATATTCTACATGTTACAGTCATATGATGTTCATCTATCATTTGAAGGTAATCCCTATTTCACCCTGTATTTAAGCTTTTTTAAAGGAACACCAAATTTTTGTAATAAATCTAACTTCAAGGGTAATAGCATCGTTTACACTATATTTTTTCTTTTTCTTTTAATTTTGCAAAGAATAATAATAGAATAGGAAGTGAAAAATAGTGAAGATTGTTTTGCTGCATCAAATGATGATAAAATTATAGTTAATGCTAGAACTAGGTAGGCACTAAGCCTGTTGAAGAAAAATGATGATGATGAACGAAAATAAGAAATCTCAGTTTTTGGCTATTTGCTGGTTTTCGACTTTGGAACACTCTGTGTAGCTGAAAAGTGATATATATATATCCCAGAGATGTCAGGCATTTCTACATTTCTAGCTTCTAATAGCATGTAGAGATATCATCCAGATGACTTTTGTGTTGCTTTAATATGGATGTCTGTACCATCCCTACACAGAGAGTGCTGATGAGCTCTCCAATTCTTTATACCATCAATGTAAAAGACAGACTTAACAAATATACTGAAACATATATTAACAAAATTTCAAGATACACAAGCATACTATTTATGCAAATATCTTAACTTATAAAACACTGAATTACTTTTAATACAACATTTGTACATTATGTTCATATTACCATTTCAGTTAGAGTTTATATTTTTCATTTGTGTAACATTATGTGAAAACAAACATCTATTTTTTCACGAGACGCCATACTAAAGACGTACATTATAGTCAAACATATTTATTTAGTGACAACAGCTGTATGTATTATTTGTTCACAATACACATTCAATGCATGTGTGATTTCAGTTCATAGGCTCAGAAAAACTAGCTTATCAACTATTGTACATTTCAAAATAGTTATTTTCCTCACATATATTTTGAAACAATGTTTTAATAACATGAATTATCTTTTCACTTAAAAATTATATTAGTCGTTAGACAAATGATCAAATTTCTGATAATTACAACCCATGAATATCAGTTTTTAACAAGTATGTTTGAAAAACTAATCCACGACTCCATTTATATTTCTTATATAAAACTCGTGTTTCATCACAACTCAATATGTTATCATTAATATATGTAAGTAAAATCACAAACTTAACAAGTATCACACATAATGAAATATTTATTAACATTATTACAGTTTATCAATGCCATTTAATGTGGACTTCTTAGATAGTATTAGTGTGAGCTAGAAATTTATGCAGAAACAGGATTGAAAGCGTGACCTATCTATATATCAATCTTAATAAAAAATAAAAACACAAAAACAACTACAAACATTTGACACAAGTAGCATTAAATTTCAAATTCCCTATTTTGACATCGTGCTGTCAGCTAGAATTATATTTGGTGGAGTCAAAATAGGGATTTGTAACTTGAGTAAATAATGTCTACAGTATCTCCAGCCTTGTATGCTTACCTTTCTTACTATCCTTGTTTGCAGTTTTTTTAAATTCCCATTTTTTTAACTTGTGTCTGAAACCTTAAGCTTGTTTGTTTACTTTTTTGCCACTGCATTTTCACTGTAGCTATTCTGTTTCTGTAATTTTTACGCTTCCTATTCTCCTTTTTAAATCAACAATTTCAATAATATTGTTAGTATTACGTAGTAGTAGTTTAAATTAAAATAAAACATCTTCAGCATAAAAAAGGTTTTTACAGTAGTTTATTGGAGTTATGAATAAACAGACTATGTTACGAAATTTACCAGCGAGGTGTATTTGATGTGAAGGACAGTTAGCTTAAACTATTCATGTATATTTTTAATGTTAATTATTATGATTTACAATTTATGTCGATATTTGATCGTTATTAATTTATATATATATATGTGCTTCAGAATAGTCTCGAATTCTTAAATTAACTGTTATCAGAGTATATAAGCATAGCAGCAATATGTAGACTAACTGTAATTGTTACGCTTCTGTTATCTTATTATTTAAAAGCAATCCAAACGTTTTATGACACTGTAATCTATAATTATTTTTTATTCCCTTTTATCTATTATTTCAGTTCTTATAATGTGCTCAAAGATTTTTGCAACAATATAAGTATTTAAATATCCAAAGGAAGAATGAATGAAACATTTGTATTCATTTCTGCTTTCATATTATGTTATATTTACAAAGAGTTGGAGATTAGCTAAATTAACGCTGGTGTTTACAATAAAGGTTTAGGCATAAACAAATGTTACTAGGTGTTGTTGGTTGTATGACTAAAACCACTGTTATTAGTGACCTTAATTTTAAATTTATAAAATTATTTTTAATGAAATTAACTTGGTTCTATTAAAAAGTGTTTTCATCGTTAACTGTTACACTTAATTTGACACTTCTATTTGCTTAGATGTATAGATATAAGAATAAAGTTAGACACAAATTAACGGATATAGATAATTTCTAGAGTTACTGTTAATGATAGACTTAAACTTATTAAGACATAAGTATTATCTAACTAATTAGACTTTCTTTACGCTACTTTTTATGCTTCGCATATAATTTAACTAAAGTTAAATGTATATCACATATTTTCATGTAGTTGTATTACTTGGGTGTGAATATTTATGTCTATACGTGTATAATTGTTACTTATATATTGTCTACTCAAATGTTTTTAGCGGTATATTATAGAGACTTAGCTACTTTTTTTAGATGATCACTTAACTAAACAATTCAAGTTTTTGTCTTCTATTCATTATTTGTGTTTAGTACGAAAGTATAAGGGATAGAAAATTGGCAAGTAAATGGAATTTATATTTAGAGATTGTTTCTTAGAAACATGATACCTGTTGTTAATTATGTTTGTTACATAATACCATAAAATTTGTAGTCGATTAAATGAAACTATTTCATTATCAATTGGTGGACTAGACTTCACATTCCCCTTTTTATAAAATAATGGAAACTTTCCAAACTAGTGTCAGGAATGTAATTATTTTCATAGAAATAAAAAAGAACCAAGACTTGACTTCAAATTAATAACATACTTGAAACGATATCGAAATTTTCCTGAAATGATCAAGCAGTATAAACAAATTCTGGGGAATAATGTATAAAGTCAAGAATATAGAGAATTTAAAAGAAGACTAAGGAAAAAGAAGACCAAAAACAAAAGAATACCATGAAGAAGGAAACAGGAATTTAATATAGGAATTACAAGAATAAGACATATGATTTATAAAATTCCAAAATATAGAAAACAATATCAAAGAAGCAATATAAAATGTATCTAATGGTTTTAAAAAAGAAAATAGAAGAAGTACAAATCGATACCACTAAACCAAAAATTGGAATTATAAAATGACATTAATGAAGCACGGAAGGATTATAACACCAAGATAAAATAAATCATGGGAAATATGTGAAAGGATGTCAACTTTTTTGATAACATATGTTAAAACTGAATTATTAAATTAAAGAATCAAACAAGCGATCAACTCCAATATTCCAGTCTCAAACATCATTAACTTTGCAACACGAATTAGAACTCATGTAATTTACACCTATTATCACCGTATTTTCCACCTGCAACCGTATGATCTTCATATACCTATACCACTATTTCTTGAAGATACATAATTTAGCAGTTTATCTCAACATCATTGCCCAGTTGGGAAATCAAATAGTTATGATAGAAAGATATGTGAGACATATTAGACACAGTTTTAAATACGTTCCAAGGTGAATTGATGGCGAAATGAACAACAAGTTATTCATTTTTATGCACACTTCAAAAGAACAACTTTAACAAAATTAATCAGCCCTCAAACAAACAGTTGCATTAGTGGCTTTCTTATCAAACAAATTTAGAGTCACATCTAAAGGAAGTTTCTAAAGAAGTTTAGGAGAGGAGTAAGGAGGAATCATACATTAGCCGAACGTACTGAACATAAGAATAGTCTTACCCAATTACTTTATCCAGAAGTTCCACGCCAATTCATAGATGCAATAGTGGATGAGGATATACAAATAAATTCTAATCTAAAATAAATATACATATCTATAAGTGACGCGGTTCAGTTGGCAAAGAAACTTGAATCAATTAAAACCACAGCTAAGCCACTAAAGGCACCATTCATAAATTATGACATTATCAAATGAATAGTGTAGAACTTCATCTCCTTACGTCAGAGTCTTTAAAGAGCTTAAAGTATTACTTAAACAACACTTTAATTAGAACAGAATACATAAACAACAGGGTAGGTGTTTTAATTGCAAGTTAAAAGGAAATGTTGTCAGGAAGTGCATTACAAAAATCCTTTAAGAATTAAACAGTGCTCCAAAAGGGCATCAGCAACATGAATTATAATGCATGATGAATCAACCACATATAATGTGAAAACATAATTGCGAGACTAGACTTGTTCCAAACATTTTTTTCAGGCTATGAATAGAAAACCCATGTGCAATAACTGACAACTAATCTCAAAAATAGATGAACTTCCAGTCATAACAAGGATCAAAGCACAATAAAATGAATAGTGCTAACCTAAAGTTTAACAGAGAATGATTCAGAGAGACAGGGGGATTAAAACGAAAGACCGACTACTATGATAATTTTACCAAATATAGGTCTACCTGATAAAGAGGTTGGTTATCCTGTTGAGGTCGTTTTAGAATATTACCAGGTATGGTTCCATCAGTGGATGCATTTAGCCATCTACGTGAAAAGAACTTTCACAGTGACAAGAGGGTATGAAATGATAAGAGAAGGAGGTAATTCTATCGTCATATTATAAATCAAATAAAAGAAAATGACCAAGATGATTTTATTACCGGACCTGTGATTTCCAATTAATGATCCCTGGATCCAACCTTTTGTGATATTTTTGACTGCTAAGGCTATTTTCATGAAAATTTATTATCAGTATCTTTCAAGACAAGCATAGTATCACTAATATCCCATCTTTTATATTTGCACATTGAAAATATTTAGTTAAACTGCATGAAACTTTGTACAAAATTTTAAGTTGTGTCTAATTTTAAGTTTTTGCAATAACAATAATATAATTGAATTTAGTATTCCTACCAGTTTTGATGTGAAATTTCTAAAATTTTATTATGAGACAAACAAAACAATCGTACAATACTTTCTTTAATATTATACTTTACTTATGTATTTATCTATTTTATACTTCTAGTCAATTTCAACTTGTTATCTATTCATTAACATATTTATTTTTCCAATTGAAGTAGTTGAGTACAAAACACGACAAAACAAAACAATTTTAGTGATTCATGGCTTCACACTTCATAGTGTTGTCATCACCTTTGTCAGGTATTGAGTGTTCCCAGTGGCTCAGCGGTACGTATGCGAACTTACAATGCTAAAAACAGGGTTTTAATACTCGTGATGGGCACAGCACAGATAGATAGTCCATTATCTAACTTTGTGCTTAACTACAAACAAACAGGTATCAAGCGTACTTTCTGCCAATAACATTTTTGTTTGAAGTCATTAAACATTATCCACATTAAAATTTATTTACTCATATATTACATCGAATTACTCGAACACTGGAACGCATTAAAGACGTGTAGGATAAAGCATGAATGAACTTATACTGTGTTAAGAGGTTTCTAAATGCTATAAATTTTTAAATTAACGAAAAATGTCCGGCATTCCAATATAATTGTATTTGACTTATTATTAACAATACTATCTAATTTGAATTTAATTTCACCATTAAAATTTGATCAATTTATTAATGCAAGTAATTGAAATGAACTAGTTTTGTCATTTAAAGACATGCTATAAACAACTACATTAATTTTCTGCATGTTTTGCGAAATATTATTTATTATTATAAATTTGAAATAATAACCACTGTAATTTATTTTAAGATTATCCAAATAAAACTTTATATATGAAAATTACCATACTAGACACATTACAATTACTTTTCGTAGATCCTAAAATCGAATATTATGCAATAAAATTCACGAGGAACATAGTTCAGCAATATCATGTATATTATGTGCCGTAAGCTCTTTAAATGGATAATACTAAATTATTATTTCTGTAAAATGGGTTGTTTCGAAGTAAGTAAGTGAAAACCTAATTAAAGTTTAATTTCTCTATAACTTTCAACCACTGATACATATTTTGGTTACTACTGGTGGCTTTGTAAGTCAGTTTGTTATGGCATATTATAATGAATTGATTCCGAGTGAAAGCCTAATGAAAGTTTTATTTCACTAACTATCTACCTATAACATACACAATAATATACGTATAATTGTTTGTACATAGGGAGCCACTATTTTGTAAATCAACGATCATTATGTCGTTTTAAATAAAAATATTTCTTTTGTGAAACTGCTAGCGAGTGAAACTTGTTGAATGACCACATGTATGTACATAACATCAAGCGTTTTTGTATATGAGGGTTGAAACTTAACAAGTACTTTAAATGTGTGAAAAATAATAAGATGTATAATATATTCAGTGTACTATAGGCAACCGCATACGTTATCAACCTACATAGCGATATAATCATGAAACAAACGCTAATTTGACAGTGTAAATCTAGCGATATAACCATCAGACAAAAATATTACACTATAAAACTCTTGCAAGTATTTCATTTTTTAATTAGATTCCCAGTAGTTTAACAAGTGGTTGTTATAATGAAAATAACATGCATTCTTCAAACAATGCCGAATTTTATTATTTGTGTTGTACTCAACGTAGCCAATAACGACTAAATAATAAGTGCCCCTCCCCCCCAGTGGCACAGCGGCATGTCTGTGGAGTCACACTGCTAGAAACTGGGTTTCGATACCCGTGATGGACAGAGCACAGATAGTCCACTGTGTAGCTTTGCGCTTAATTCCAGACAAACACATAATAAGAAACCTACACCTGTTCTGACATCTGTTTTCAAGGTACTGGTAGGTTCTCATATACTGTTGTAAAAAATAATAAGAATATGCATATCAAAGAAATGCAGTATAAAAATAGTGTTCCAATCTTGTAAGTTTTAACAGAGAAGCTCCTTTTTTAATTCGTAGTAAGCTCTTAATAAGTGTTTAGACAACATATGGAGACAAAAAGAAAGGCGATTCATTCTCGAAGGTGCAATAAAATTGACGTAAATTCGATTGTTATAACTTATTTTCACATACTCTATCAATCTTCATTCGTAAAAAAAATTAGAGTATTTATTTTGTTAGATCTAATCAACGAGTAGTAGTAAACCGATTCTTTAAGAAAACATAATACAGATTCTAAATAAATCAATACCCGCTTGTAAAAAAGAAAAAGGAAAATTCGACTTTAATAAAGTAGTGATATCAATGCGTTAGTCCTCAAAAAATTGTTTTCTTATGAATCTATTCATCAAAATATTTGTTATTACATAGATAATTTTAGACTAAACTGTAATTGTACATTATTGTTAATTGCAATAATAATTGGTTTTCGATTTTCAACATGATATTTGTACTTTACTTCAACATATTGAATCCCGTTGTTTGTTATAAAGCTAATACAATATTTATCTAAGTTTATAAACTGAAAGTATAAGCAAGTATTCCGAATTATTAAATGAAACAACTTGAGGAATACCGAGCAGAGCGTATACTTCTGCCACGCAGCGTTGATCATATTCGCTCTCAAAAAATACGAAAATGTGTTCATATTTCCTTCGTTATCAACAGACACAAACCATTTTTCGCAGGACAATGAGAAATAATATTCTACATACGTCTACCACGTTTCATCAAAATCCGAACATTTTTAATTGAGTTATAGAGCAAAAATAGTGTGAAAATCATGTTAACAGATAGAGATTTTTTTAGATGTTCGTGACCTTGCTGTGATCTTGACCTTTCAAAAACTAAGTACTTCTAACTTGGATCATAGTGAAAATATATACCAACTTTCTTCCATATCCATTCGGATGTTCGAGAGAAATCTTGCTGACAAATACACACATACACACACACACACACACAGGGTTGAAAACATAATCCCCGTCCACCGTCGGTGGCGAAGGTAACAATGCAGAGTTACGTCATTGTCGATAGATAACGGCTTTTAGTCCTGTTATATCAGCCATTATTCTCAGATGTATCACTTAAAGAAAAAATATACAACTGAGAAAAACAACAACAATTTCATAAGAAGCCATCACACACTGAAAATACATAAATAGAAAAGAAACACAAATTCATATATTACCAGTTGGCTAGAAATCGAATCTTTTTTCGCATGTAAATTCCTTTTATCTGTATTTAAAATTACTAAATTTCCAATTTTCACTATAAATGCTCAATAATATACATCTTACATTTTACAGAGCAAAGTGTATTTTGAAATATGACTTTTAAATAATGATTTATTTAAATAAAATGAGATTAATTAGACATTTTCAAGTGATATTTGAAAATATGGGGTATAATCATACACTCGCAATGAAATGTGTTTTCCACATTTATGGTTTTAGCGCCGATTTAAAACAATTTTATTTTTATTATTTTTTAATAATCTTTTAATAAATCAAGAGTAATGTTTTCAAGATTGCATGCGTTTATATTGGATAACATCAAATTTCACCTTCGAAAACTCAGAATATCCTTCTCAGATCCAGAGTGATCAACGATAGGAATCCCTGTCCCACCAAACATGCTCGCCCTTTCAACGTGGGGGAGTTATAATGTTATGGCCAATCCCAATATTCGTTGGTAAAAGAGTAGCCCAAGAGTTGGCGGTGGGTGGTGATGACTAGCTGCCTTCCCTCTAGTCTTACACTGCTAAATTAGGGACGGCTAGCGCATATAGCCCTCGTGTAGCTTTGCGTGAAATTCAAAAACATACAAACAAACAATCAACGATACGAATCATGTTTGTAGTGTCATGAGGAGTCTCAACTTTAATGTGTCCATGAAATTTGGTACAAATCCGATCACACTTTACAGAGTTATTAACCGAAAACCGCGAAAATGCCCTATTTCCCCTCTATAAAAAATGCTTGGATTCGGACCAATAATGACTTCCCATTTTATGTAAACGTTTTGTACACATCGATTTATTCGTTTTCAAGATAAGCACGAGGAAACAAAGACAAATAGACACACACACACACATGGACCCGATTGCAATACTTTCTTCCCTCTGGGGGCGGGGGGTAATTACAGAATTCTTTAATTAAATATGATTTTTCTACAGACTTATAAATAGCTACTATAATTATTTTGAGTTACTGATTGTATTACTAAAATTATAGTTTATTTAAATGTATTTTATGCTGCATGTGTGAAACTTCGTTATCCTTAGAATGAAATAATTATAATTACCTTTCTCAATACATTTCAAAAACCTTTTCTTGGTTTCCTTTTGTGTTAATTTTGGACTTGGGTCGAGCGTGGAGCGATTGTAAACATTCCGAAGTACGAATCAACGGGTTCACTGTTCGTGTACTGTTACTACAAAAAATACCATCAACATTGAAGATGTAGGTTCATTATAAGGTTGACCCTCAAATCCTGCTATTCGGTCAGATTAAACAAATATAACAGTTGATGCTGACTTCTTGCTAGCTGCCTTCTTCCTTGCATATCAGTTCAAAACTAAGGACAGCAGATAACCCTTGAGTAGCATTATGTGAAAGTTTGAAGACAAAATAATTGTTTAAATTATTTCAAAATATTTCATTCTATTTACAACTATTAAAGCATAAGTTAATCATACTTAGCACTTTTTTTATTATTCACAGATCTGCGATCTATCAGCTTCAAGTGGCTGTTATGTTTTAGTTATGAAGTTAATTAAGTGCGTTTGTTAAAGCATATAGAGCAGGGACACTAAAATGTAAATAATGTTTAAAATAAAGATTTAAATTTAAACACGCTGTTAAAAGTAAATTTGGAAAGGCGATAATAATAATAATATAATTAATATTGTTAAGTACATAAAATTACATTTGAGATAAAAGTAAAATGCATTGACCAGTGAATGTAAGAAATTACTACAAAATATGATTCCTATTGTAACTAAATCCTAATTTTTTGTATTAAACTAGAAGCTTTTACACTGTTTGAATTGCAAATCACCTGTAAAGTAAGCAGTATGGGTAATCATCACACATCTAACATTACGAATATTAGTTTTCTTTGATAAGTGCTTGCAAAGATGTCGTGTAGAAAAAGAATGTTAAAGTTATTGATTAATATTTGATTTATAGGCATTAACAGTTTTGCTCCCTATTTTTGATTGTTTGCTGGGAAATATGTTAATAGTCAAAAGTAGTTACCTTGAATTTGAAACAAAAGAAACCTTAAAATATTTTATAAATCTTAATAAAATTTGAAAATGTAACAATAACACAATTTAATGGAAATGATAATGCTCTAATTTGACTATTCTAATTAAAGGTGGTGTTTAACCCTTTAAAGAAATGCACACATTTGCAAGTTATATACAGATGATCTTAACACTAAATTAAACATAAAATATATCCTACATATAATAATTAAAATATAATAGAACTTGAAACACAAAAATTTAAATCCAATATCTTTACCTGTGCTGCCTTCTGTCGTCCCTGTTGGACAACAGCAAACACAACTTATCTCCAACCCAGTCTCATTCCTCTGGCTGCTATATGGTTATCACATTGCTAGAGCCACATTCACGTAGGAAGAAATGATGGTCAAAACTGTAAACCTGGTTCCTACACACATAAACAGATTTGAAGTAGGCAATGCCAATCCTTAGTTTCAACAATTAGAATCTACTCATTCATTTTTGTGACATTGTCTCTCCTTAGGAAATTTCTTACAGTTACTTGTTTAGTACTCACTTTGATGAAACTTTCTAAGTTTCACCATGCGATTGTTACCTTCTGCACCCTTAATAACCTCACAGTCTACATTAAGGTGCAATATAGCTGAACTTTACACTGAAACATTGCTAAGAAATTATTGATAAGACTGTGCTTACAAAATATTTCAATTTTCAAGTTCAAAAGTATTCAGAAACACATAAAACATTATATATACAAAGTTTACATTTGTTATGATATCTAAGTGATTTTCATTACTCCTTACAACTGTACCTACTCATAGATATTTTAATTCAATCCAACCAAAATATCTTTCACTAATATGTTTACTCACATCTGTGTACTCTTACCCTTGAATGAATTTTCAAATATTCCAAATTACAAAGTAGATATTGCAAAATCGCCTCCCTTCTATGTCAGGTTCTCTTTTTATAGGGAAGGATGGCTAAAAAGGCAGGTTCATTTATTTTGATTTTTTCATATATCACGATAAAATGTGAATAAATTCGAGCAAATAATTAAAAATACGGCGAGAAATGGCTTGCCCGAATCAACCCGGTTAAATATTTTTTGAAACATGGAGGCTGCCCGAGCTATCTTGGGCAAATCACAGAAGGGGTTAATAAAAATACCAGGTGTACTGAATTATTCCATATCAGCAATCACAGTTAACCACATTAATATCCGGAACAAATTCTTTGTTTCCATTCACACAATGCTTAGGCATTGTGTTCTTCGTGTAGTTAATCCATTCATGCTATACAACACACATGGATGTATTTATGTAAACTTCATATATTTACACATATTTATTGCTATATACAAATACATCACCATTACCTATTGTCATACACTCTAGTAGCATATACTAGACAATCAGTGGCTCCTGCGTAATTTGATTTGGCAAACTGCTTGATATAATACTTTCCAAAGTTAGACTAGATAGCTGAGTCTCATAATGCCATGTCATCTAGGAGCCATAAAACTCAAATATCTTTTCAAAGACAAAAAATCAACTAATAACAAGCTAATAATTTTTTGCTTAAATTATTATAATCAAAGCAAGCATAGCTCCCTCTATGCATATTGAAATACCATACGTTTTTTGAATTACAGTGGTGCAGTCACAGGAGCTTCTGCTGCAGGTTACTTCCAGTATTGTGGACACTTCAAAGTGACCACTTTCTAAATTTTCTGTATAAAAACTGCCTCTGTAACAGTCATATCCAGTGATGCCTCATCATTCCACCTGAAAGGAATCACAGTGTATGCTTTTGAGTGTAGAAAACAGACTCTCAGTGGTCAGCTTTTCCAATCTTTCAACTCAGCTAATAATAAACTATTGATAAATACAGCTAAAGTATTTAGTGATCCTCCACCAGATCGAGGAGCTGTAACAACCTGGCTAAGATTGTATCTCATTCTTCAAGTTGCACCTCACTCAGGTGCTTGATGGAGTTTAGGGTTGGATCGTCTAAGCTCAGGATCAGGAATGAGATTTCCTGCTTCTTAGGCAAACCTCTGTAGGCAGTTACTTGACTGAAATGCTTCAGGAAGTGGTCCAAATCTTTTTTGCCTCACCTCAGAAAATAAAGTATGAATCATTTTTTGGCTCACTCATAGTGAGCAGTAGTTATAACCAAGGCCTTTTCCTACAAATTCTTAACCAATATCTGGCTGAGATGCCACTGAAATCACAGGTATGGTTCAGTAAGCATATTCAGGTACTCCCACTCTTGGACAAGTATTCAATCTCTGGTTCATGGTGGCACAACGAGTTGCTTCCAATAATTTGTTCATCGCATCAGAGTGACTCGAAGTTTCTTTGCAATCCATGGTCACCATGACAGGATATTCCTAGTTCAGAGAGAATCGTGACTGCCTCATTATTCACAATCTTCACTGGTTTGTGTTTGTCTGCCAAGGAAACAATTCTGGCTGGCTCATTTTGACCCCAGTTGACACTTGGCTAGTCTGAGGTAGCTGGAAAGAAAGCTGGACTATGTTATTCTGACTGGTTATGTATGAACTGTCCCATTCAGTCTCAAGTTCGCCAGAAATGATTACTCCTTAGAAACTCCCAATCATCAGTACTCTCATTTCACTGAGATCAGTTTATAAGAGTGACACCCAATCAACAATTCTAGGTGCGCCATACGCCAGCTGCCCTTCCTTAGTCTGCATGTGCAGAGAGATTGAAGTAAAAGACATTTGGAGTATTAGCAAATGTCTGATATCCAGGAGAAAACGTTTCCTATACCCGACAACTCCCACATACAATCATCTTTCTTCAGTAGCTAACGCTCCATTTTGGTCTTTAGCACTTCTACTTACAGAAAATATAATTATCTAAGTACAAAACATTTTCTTAAACTTAATTACACAATAGTTCAGGTACGAACAAAATACTAAACATGTTCAGTGGCATTGTGGTATTATCTTGGACCTTCAGATATGCAGTATGGCATGCTTACAACTAGGCCAAACCAGTACCAGCCATTAGAAAAATTGATAGGTAAGTTGTTCTTCTTTATCTCGTATGTGTACAAAAGACAAATTATATTTAGTGTATCTCTTAGATATACATACCTTAAGTCATATTTTTCTATTCCCAAACAGAGGGAGTCTATTCAGTTGTCCAGTCAAATTGATCACTACTGTTTTCTCTACTTCTGACGTCCTAAGTTGTTAGCATGAGAATATTATTAGCTCACATTAAGAAGCAAAATCAATATCCAGCTGAGAACTTCAGATTCGAAGAATCAACTTTTATTAGTCCATTTAGGTCGAACACAGAAACTCTTACTTTATAGTGCTTTTTTGTTTCTTTAGGTATGGAAAATGCTGTGATGAAAATCTTTATAAGCACGATATACTTTCAACAGAAACTGCATAATGCAGCAGATATTATCATACACTACCATCTTTTCTCTTGCATCTCAAATCTCATAATACTTCAAAATACCCTGGAACAGCCAGAACAAGCTCTGATACCTTCACATTCAAGGAAACATGCTGTTTTAACTGTAGCGAATTTTGAATTTCGAAAGAAATCAAATTCTTTTAACATGGTTTTGCAATTTTCGAGTTATAGTTTAATCATGCTGAAAGTAAAATATTTAAAATAAATTAAGCACATTGTTAAGATGTGATAGAATTAATAAGCACATCTATTTTTGATTACTTCTTCGCCCCTCCCCTTCATCACACTACTGAATAAGGACGATGAAAAACAGTTGATTCTTATGTTTCTCAGCTAATTTGTTAAATGGTATACAATACTACAAACTACGTACGTTAGTCGTTACACTGAAAAACAAAAATTACACGAGAATAATAAGCCATGCAAAGAATAAAAAGTAAGACAGTTTAGTTAATTTTGAACTTTATTTCACAGGCTAAGTTGCTATTGCTTTTAGCCATGATTCTTACTACCTAGATGGCAACATTTTCTAAGTGCAACTAGTGATTTTGCGAAGTCAAGCTTGAACAACAAAGTTTGTTTGTTTGTTTGTTTTGAATTTCGCGCAAAGCTACACGAGGGTTATCTGCGCTAGCCGTTCCTAATTTAGCAGTGTAAGACTAGAGGGAAGGCAGCTAGTCATCACCACCCACCGCTAACTTTTTGGGCTACTCTTTTACCAACGAATAGTGGGATTGACCGACACATTATAACGCCCCCACCAATGAAAGGGCGAGCATGTTTGGTGTGACGGGGATTCGAACCCGCGACCCTCAGATTGCGAGTCGAGTGCCCTAACCACCTGGCCATGTTGGGCCTGAACAACAAAGAGGCAGAAAAGTGCAGTAGAGACAGTCAAACGTCGGTAAATTACTTTGCGAGCCAATCAAAATTAAGATCATTCATAAAATGAATTCGTGCGAATTCATAGAATAATTATTGGTAAAAGTCAGTTGGATTTGATAACACTACGTTCCAACAATGGCTTTTATGTCATGTTGCTTAGCAACAAAAGTATAATCAAATATTGTTGTTCATTTATGTACTGAAAATATAAAATTAAATGTATAGACGACAAAACTGGAAATATTTATCGATTTCTTAATTTAGAGTCTCCGTTGATTAAAGAGGTTTGATTTTTATTTTGAACGTTGGCGATATAACAGAAAATAGCTTAATTCAGAAACGATTGAAGTTTAAAGATGAATCGATATTTTTACTTTCATGATAAATTTTATGCACTTGGCTCTAAGCTAGGTGATCTCTACACTTACTACACTTATAAGGTTTCATGTCACCACCACCCCTCACGGCCCCCTTGCACCCTCGTCGCTAAAATCGTAACGAGCAGACAGTAATCAAACTATTCTATCTGAATAAATGTATTTCGGTTTTTATTTCGAGAAATCAAGTGTGACGTGACACACATTGGCTTTTTTATAGGTTAGATTGTTAAGCACAAAACTACATAATGAGCTGTCTATGCTCTGTCTCACCACGAATATCAAAATAAGATTTTAACGTTATAACCCCTCAGATTTACTGCTGATAATCTTAATGTAAAAGTAATAATTATTTTACGATCATCATACATTTAATATTTCTCAATAATTTGAGTAAATGATTTCATATTAATTGAATATCTTATGGTCTCGTCTCTGATAAACAATCTGAGTGAATTATAAAACACGAACTTAGTTGCTTGTTAGACAACATATAAGAAAACTAAACTACCTATAAAGCATTAACCAGGTATTTTTTATTCAACTACAACTCAAGATTCCACGAGTATAATTTTTGTATCATTACAATCAGGCTTATCCACTTAGCACGCTTGCAAGAATGGATTGGATAAGATATACCTCGTGATTTCTAACGCTTCCGTATCTATTCATATATACCAATCTTTATGAATTTCCAAATATTACGCAACTTTGACACCATATAGCTTAGAAGGCCTACTTGTAAACTTACTTATACAACCGAAAATGATAACTGTACTTTTAGCAAAATTAAATCATTGTTTGCCACTTCTTATTAACAGTTAGATAGTAGTTATATTTCTAACCTGACTTAGCTTGTTAACTTACCAATTATTATACCTTAAGCAACAGGATAATAATGTTTCTATTCGTGAATATTCCGAAACCTTCTCAGGTGAAGTGCTTCCGTGTACATTTGAAATAAATCACATCATCGAAAGAAGGCGTAATTTCTTTCATATCTACAATACAATTTTCACATTTATTAGCCAAAAAAGTGCAATATTTTGACTGTTTCCTGTACATCTAACACTATAAGAAGAACCTTTGCAAAAAGGAATATGAAACAGCGAAAATTCAGAAGAAGAATAGTTAACTATTCGAAAGTGCTAGAGTTTTGTGTCTTTTTTTATTTAGAAATTCAATAAAAAAATGAAATATATTTCGAGTGTGGCGATGCATTGAATATTGATTTATTTATATATTAAATACGCTCGAGATAATCACACCCGTATATATATATATATTCCAAGAGGAGATTGGAGAAAGATTAGGGATTTGTTGAGATGTTTGATCTCAACTCTTGGCCAACCCATATGTATATTTATCTAAAAAATAATAATTTCAGTGAGTTGAAATAAATCGAAAGTTCTAAGTAAAATAGTTTTGTGCACTATATAAATTTTATTTATCAATTTGAAGAGCTTTGGCATTTCTTTAAATAAAGGAATGGAAGACAGACACATAAATAACGAGTGAAAATACACAAAAATACCCATAATTGTAGATCCTGGGTTAAATGACGGCATACACTTTGCTTTAAATATTAATCGTTGTTAACAATCTAAAATATCAATTATCAGTATAAAACGAACAAAACAGAGAATGTATTTGGTCTTATCGTACTTGTCTTCATACAGAATAAAAATTACAATATCTCTATTTATTTTATTTAGATGATCTACAGAGCAAAAAATTAACCTATACTTAGCCTGGAAATATATTTTACAATATAGTTGAAATATAAAATATTGAAAGTAGAGTATTATACCTTAATTATTATATTTTAATATTATATCCTCATGATAATTAGATAAAGTTTGAGAAAAATATTGTAATTACATTTTCTATTTAATACCCTCTTTCGTTGTTTAATATTTTGTGCAACAGATGGAGAAACAATCGGGGATTTATGTGGACTTTAGTTTTCTTATTTAGCGATTAACAGTTAATCTAGAGTTATTCATTCAAAAATTAAAATGGGTGCAAAATGTTTACTTGGATTTAACGTCATATGGCACAAAATAAAATTTTGAGATACAATCTATCTACACTTATAAACCATAAACTTGTGGTCGGCAAAATACAACAGAAGTTTTACATTTTATTCATATTATATGTCAACCATGGATCGTACTATATACTTTCTTAGGTTTATGATTCGTTGTGACCCTTATAGAAAAGTCATTTGTATTTTTTCTCATTTCTTTTATTCAGATACAATACTTTTCATGAAGAGGAATACTCCTAATAAGTCAAGTTCTCATAGAATAGGTATGCATAACTTATTGTTATTCTTCTTCGGGATTCGGTCCATGTTTTGGACCAGAGAGGGTCAGGTTCAGCGTAGACCTCTTCTTCCTTCTCTGGAAATATTATTTTGTTTGCACTGTTACTCCTAGGTAATAACCCGTGTTACATCGTTGTTGTATTACTCACTCTATGTTAAATTGTGTCTATTGTCCGCATTTTAAATTAACATACCCTTTTCGCGCCACGTCCAATGAATGGGGTAATATTAACTTGTATATTTTCACCAGCTTTACCTATGTATTAGTCCGTGTTCACAATACAGTTCCACTTAGCAGTCATATACACACAGACATGATCCTATTTTTACATATAAAAACTTTTACCACTTTCTTTACGCCATTATATTGTGCCGGAACACTTGTAATAACCCAAGGTCATTGGTCTAATTACTGCCGAACCAACTAAAATACTTATCATTAAGTCTTCCTCATTCACAACTGGTAAATTACGTGTTTGAATTACGTTAAATGAATCATTGGAAGCGGTTTTCCTTATTTATTAAGAAAAATTATGTTTATTTAGTAGCATTAATATAGTTCTTCTTTATGTGAAAACGTAATCAGTGTTAGCATGCTAACATAGCTGGTTTTTTTATAAAGTATTTATCTCATATATCTCTTTTTTTTTGTTTGTTTGTTGATAGGAAAAAGCTACACAGTGAGCTATATGTTCTGTGCCCACCGTGGGTATCGAAACTCGGTGTTTAGCGCAATAAGACCTTATACTTACTGCAGAGCCATTTACTTGCACCTTGGATGTTTGAAAATTGTTAATCATTGTATAAAAAATTGTGTGTGTTAATTATAATAAAAGTGATACATCCAGATATCTTTTGTAATACCTATTCATACATAAGTCCGTGATTAATTCCAAATTTCAAACGGAACAAGGTTATGTATGACACTAAATATAATATAGGCTGAATGACTAATCGTTTGCATTTCACATCACAATATGTTTATGCAATTCATTGCTGTGATTTTCACAACCATGAAATGATATGGTGGACTGTCATTAGTTTATAACAATTGTTTTGGTTTGCAATTGATAAATATTAGATATACCAACTATAATTTAATTTGCTTATTGTATATCATATGCATATTCTGTTATAAAATTATTCGTAATTGAATATAATGATTATAAAATAATGAATGATAAATAACTTTTTTGAATGGTTGCAATTTTCCACCAGTCTTTAATATATGAAGTACTTTTAAGTATCTACTAATCACTGATAGATAGATAATTAAGCTTTACAGCATATTTATACATCGTTCGTTGTTTCATCTACCTTCTTGGCTCTTCTGTTTATTGACTTAGTCAAGCTAGTAGCTTTAAAGTTACAAGTTGGAATATCCTATAGTTAATTTCTGTAGTGTATTTTCTAAAAGAAAGTTTATTTCACTCTTATCACTACTGTGCTGTGTAAGAAATATATTATTTTGATTGATTTGTGATATTATAAATACGGAAATACGGAGATAAAAAACAAACAAATCAATAACTACAGTGCCCTGCAAAAGTGCTCACTCCCTGCAAAATTTCCACATCCTGTTGCCGTGTGAGATTGCGATCATAAAATGCTGATTTTATGTAAGTAAGTTAGAATTTCAAAGAATATTCTCAATTGCATAAGTGTCAAACTAGAAAAGTGTCAAAGTGAAGACTCGAAATAATAATATATCTTAATATAGATATCAGTTTCATTTTCGAAGCACAAAGTACATATAGTTAATATATCCACTGTATTCTTAAGAAATATAACACATGCGTTGTCATGTAACTGATGAAACCCAACGCAGTGTTTTTTGTTTTTTTTCGATTCGATTCGCTGCGGTGGACACAGCGCATATAGTCCGTTGTGTTTCTTTGCGATAACAAAAACAACTAAAACGTAATGCGTTTAGTAGTTGACATCAAACATTCATAAATCATACCCTGGGACACAATTGTTAGGGTATGATTTATGAATGTTTGATAAATCATAAATCATACCCTAACAATTGTGTCCCAGGTGATACGGTATCTCACATTAGAAGTAAAAAAATGAAAGCGCTTATAATGATATGTATTGAGTTATATAAGAAAAACTGTACGTTACAAATTGATTCTGAAAATAAGTTTCATTGCAGATTCTGAGACGCATTTTAATTTTATTTAAGTGAATAAAGTTCCAATTCCATTACCTGATGCATATTTCAATGCTGAAATTTAGCTGAATATATTATTTAACCATAAAATTACCGATTTGTTTATGTACTGTTCAACACCAACGGGGTCCACGTATTACATTATAGTGAGTGCTTGGGCTATGAGTTTTTTTTTTTGCAACACTCAGAGTAAAGAGTAACCTTCCCAAAACTGTACGTAGGGTAAGGAACAAAATATCCCCGAAATCATTCAACCGCTCTGCTGCAGATTTCTTTCCTAAGTCATTTGTCTATGTCTATAAATTCACAATAGTTTAACGAAAATGACCTTAAGACGCTTTCTTATAATCAATTTAAAACCAAGAGAATATACTATGTTAACGGATGATAATTTAACGTTTAACTTCAGTATGTTACTAAATCCTAGCTTGCATTCAGTGTTAAATATATGAATAAATCGCTAATCTTAACATTATCATTTTTGGCCGTGGTTCACGAGACAGTCCAATTTATTTATCTGTCTGTGTTACTACTAAGTAAGAAAGAAGAAGAAATTATAATCAAAATAGTATTTATTGAAATTGTATTACACTCGATAATCTACAAACATTTATATTTTTAAATAACAATAAGTTTCATTGTGTTATACACATTCGTCTCATCATAGAATCAAAATATTTATACAAATATTAATATTAGCATCCGTGCCAAATGTTTTTTTTTTTCCATTTTACCTAATAAAAATGTTCACGTAAGATATCTAAAGGTACGTTAGTGACATCTGCCAAAGTTAAGAAAATGGAGTAACACTGTCACGACTATTTCTGCAGAAATGAACTTCTGGCCATATCTCGGGTGTCACTACAGCTGTACCAAATGCTGGAATCTTAACTAATTGCAAGTTTCTGAAAATAAACTCTCTAAATCACAATAAATGCATCAACTTCTCATCTCTTTTACATTACGAAAAATAAGCAGTCAATAAGTAGTAAAAGTATTGTAAAGAGGATTTAACAGCCTACGAATGCGTGGGAAATCTTAAATAAAGAGGATGGTAGGAATCCCACATAGGATGACATTTTTAAAAATTAATCCGTATAGTGTACGATGACGACTTTTTCCTATTCAAATAATCTTACCACGCAGAAACTCATAGTCGTTACATCCGATGACTTGACTGATATTTGCTCGTATGTAATAACATCAATACCAATTTCATTTTTCAGCTGCTTGAGGTATGCGACAGTTTAATAGCGATATGATTGAAATACTTATCTTGACGAACCCATATCCTGTCGGTTTTGTTTCCAAACGAAGATCTTTCTTGATCAAAATGCGTACCGTTACGAGGGGAACGTAGAGGGCTCAAGTAACTAAGATTTGATTTTTTGTATTTTCTTCTGTTACCAGACACCACACTTTCATTTGCTCTCCGCAGCAGTGATACGATTTGTTGCAGGTTTCGTTTTGGATGGTCCTTGTGCCCCAATGTTATATGAGTGTATGAATATTTTGCGTCGAAAAAGGTTGTTACATACACTTCCCAAAAGACTTCGATTTTCTATGACTTCACACTACTTACAAAACGCCACACAATCTCAAAGTGAAATTTTGATACAATCTATTCCACACGACTTAATATTGGCTTTAGCTGTCAGGCTACTTTCTGATTTCCATATTTAAAATCGGTTTATTAAAGTGTACCTAACCCTGTAGTTTGTGAGCTCAAAACTAGGGATTACTAGTACAGATAACCCTCGTGTAGCTTTCTAAAGATACCCAAAACAAACAAATCCGTAGCTCCAAAATATAGTTATGTTGAATAATGGACAATTTAGTTCCGTTGTCTATTATAAGGTTGCATGCATTGATGAAATGGAATCCAGTCGTGGAAAAAATCATTGCATCACTCAATTTTTTCAAACTTTTGTTGGTTTATATAATGTTTTACGAGATTGAGCATTGTAGAAGTTTTAGAATTAGTGTTAAACGGTTAATAGAGATCGTGTGGTGTAAGATAACTTATATTTCAGTCATAAAAACACAGAGATACATCTTTATTAACAAACAAACCATGACAAACGTACTACAGCAGATGATCAATAAATACGAAAATGCTCTCTCAGTGAAAAAAAAAAAACACCTAGATTTAAAGCTTACACCACTGTTGTAATTTACAAAAAGTGGTCACAGAGCCTGTTTCTTATTTTAATGTTTGGTTGTGTCTTCCCCTGTCTTAATAACTGCTTGACATTGCTGTGGCATAGAGTGAAGGAGTAAGTTCATGACGCTACATGCAGATTAGGGCTTTTTGCAGTTCCGTGGTACTTCTCGGTTTCTTACACTTTGTTACCAATTACCTTCTAGTAAGTTTCAATAGGGTTCAAATCTGTGCTGTTGCTTGGCCGGCATAGTAACTTGATCTTTTACCTTCAAATATAATCCTATACCTGTAGCAATGAAATAAAACGTAAGATATATTTTCAATACAGGAAACGCATGAATGTTACCAACCTTTTAAGTCCTGTGGCATGGGGCAGAGGCATCTTAGAATTTGCATTAATTAGCTCCATTGAAGTCATCCCCAATTGTTGGGTTTAACAAGGACTTGAGGATCTAGATATAGTTTTTGCCATTGACAGTGTCCTTCACACATTCCAGGAGTCCCACACCCTGACTAGAGATAGATCCTCATGTCACCTGATTCTTTGAATGCTTCATAGTTCTATTCAAACACACTGGATGAAACTCTTCTCCACATTGACATCGTACAAAGTGATTCTCATCATACCCGTGCATATTTAGCTTCGACATGTTTGAGAAAATCACTTTTCTCTACATTGTTTCAGTTTAGTCAAATACTTTTTAGCCCAATTGAACTTCACAAGCAAAACTAGATAATATGCATGATGACAGTGTCCCCTCATGTTTCCTGCCATGTTTGTTAGGGATTTATGGACGAAGTCGGCGATCCTGCAGGTTCATATATTTCAGAACACGATTGTCACCGGCTGTTAAAGCATTCTTCCTTCCTCTTTCCTTCGGCTTTTCCACGCAACAAGTCTCTCTATATTTCTGCACTCAGCGCCTCACAGTAGACAGCAATACTATGATTTGTGAGAATAAAGATTTTGTATTTTATCTTCTGTTCCTGTCTTTGTTTCTACTTGTGTGTGTGTTCAATTTATTTTCTGCTTAACATTTCCTAAGCCCGCTGTGTATTATATTTATCTAAGCAAACTAATCTAGGTGAATGCAAAATACTTATCAACATTTTAATGGCTGAAGACGGCTTGAATGGGTAATGAAGAAAAACTTTAATATAAGTTTAACATAACAGCAAATGTACAACGTTTCGACAAGGTTTTGTCATCATCAGGTACAATTAATTAACACTGACACGGATATATATATATACAATATTGAACAAAGAAATCACATGACCGGATACTGTTGTAAAACTTAGAAGAGGTATCTAGGCACCCTGGGGTGTTGGTTTAG
>NW_013665923.1:0-3317 GCF_000517525.1 Limulus polyphemus
TCAATTACTCACTATCTACTCACTGACATTACCTTCCGTCACCCTCTTATATATACCAGCCTACCCTATCTAGTAAATACTAGAGCATTCATGAAAGAACAAGATAGTTCTAGAAACTAGAGGGCGCCACACCAGTCACGTGACCTCGAAGACGTAACAATATGTAATTTTAAGAACAGTCACATAGTTTGAAGCTAAGCACAAAGCTACAGAATGGACTATTTGTGCTTTGCCCACCACGGGTACCGAAACCTGGTTTTTAGTGTTGTAAGTCCGCAGACGCACCGCTGTGAGTTTTTTCTTCTTTAATTTTGCGCAAAGCTACACGAGGGCTATCTGCGCTAGCCGTCCCTAATTTAGCAGTGAAAGACTAGAGGAAAGTCAAGCCAGTCATCACAACCCACCGCCAACTGTGAGCTACTATAACTACACTATAACACCCCCATGGATGAGAGGACGAGCATGTTTGGTGAGACGGGGATTCGAACCCGCGACCTTCAGATTGCATACCGCTGTGCCACTGGGGGGGCAGTCACATCAAGAAAGCATGCATTACACAAGAGTGTAATGTTTGCCTTATTTTATAAACAAAACTACAGATAAATGTCTTATTTTGTTTCTACTAACATTTGAATAGCAAATGTATTTTTGTATGCCCCATTACAAGCCCATACGGAGTTTAGAAAATGGTAGGAGTGTTGTTTTATTTTGCAGCCCAAAGTGGAACTCCGGGTCTGGTTCCGGCGTTGTCGATTATTGCCCCGGTAGAAAGATGCAAAGAAGACAGAAAATGTTTGGTGTTTAATACGACTGGGGTTCACAGAGAACGGAATACAACCATTCCTGTGTGGGAGTACAACCGAAACCCCAGTGTACGGGTCTAAAAGTATCTTACTTTTAACGCCACTTTTCCTAACGTTTTGTCGCGTATGTCATTTTGTAGTCGTGTTCGTTTTGATTCAAAAGATCAAATACACGTTTTGGAAATCTGGGTGTGCACGTGAAGCACCTCCGATTTCAACGAATAGCTTTGTTTCTTGTCACGTGCATTAGGTTTAAAATCACTGGCACGATCATGTTCAGTTTGGCACTAAGCCAAGTAACCTGAAAAAATAACTTGAACACGCGTTTTAAAATGTTTGATAATATTTTCTATTAATTAACATTGTTTTCAATTTAAGATGTGTATTGTTTTAAAATACATAATTTAAAAACTGAAGTAGTTCAAAAGTACAATGACTTTTAACTGTTTTATCTCTACCTTCTATACAAATAGATTGTTCTGATGTCACAAGGTCACTGTAAAACGACCAACTTAGGAACCTGATTGACGTCATTAAACGTGCATCTGATTGGCCAATTTAAGCGGTGTGGGAAAAGGCTACTGCGTTATGAGACAGCTATAAATACGATTTCTCTGCGATTGTTAGTATTGTGGCCGTTTGGAACAGTTTAGTATTTAAATAGATTAACAAGTAAAAGAAGAAATAAAAATTTCATAGTTTTGAAAAACATTAGCGTGTATTTTTACGTTTTCAAATACCATATAATATATAATCAGACAAGAATGAATATAACAGGACCACTGGAGAAGATTCCTCGCGAAGAAACGCTGCGTCTTCGAAAAGCTTACATAGGGTTTGTATGCATTGATGGCTATTTAATTTTAAATAGCGATTTTTATGATATTATTTTTAGGAATGCATAATATTGTAAACCAAACTTTCACATGGGGGAGGTAGCCACCGTCTACAACTTGTAAGTATAAGCCATATGCTAAACCGATTTTGAATTTAATTTTAACATTTTAAGGAAATATTATACTGTGTCAATAATGTTTTGAATTGTTTATTCAGACTATTCTTGGATTTAGATTAATTTGCTTTTTTATTGTAATTTATACAAAAAACAACAACAACTAGTGCTATATGGGTTACTTTTGGTTGTGAGGGTGAACCTTAGAACAAAACTATATTATTGTTAATGTGTGGCGATATTTAGTTTCATTATGATTTTACAAATTAATTATTTTGACATATTACATGTAAAATGAAATTAATTTAAGAAAGTGTTGTCACTGTATTGCTGTATTGTATAGAGGGAAACACCACTTTACTGGTGCATTAAATTTAAAATTCTGATTGGTTTTTAGGGTGTCACTCTAACAAATACTGCACATCTAAAATTACCAGTTTCATACAATAATTACAATACAGTGGGGAGTTTCTTCTATAAAGAAACTTAAATATTTGTTTAATTTAAATTATTTTGATATAAATTACTGTACATACGTGAAATAATACTAACTTTTTTAGTTAAAATTTGTAAGGGATTGGTTGTAGTAAATTTTCCATTATTTCAATTTAACAAACTGCTTTCTTTCTTGTAAATGTAGAATATTTGTTCTAGGGGATCTTGTGCTTTGTTCTTTAAGTCAGATCCTTTGAAGATTGTGAGAGGAGAAGGCCAATATATGTATGATGAAATTGGAAGAAAATACCTAGACTGTATTAACAATGTAGCTCATGGTGAGTTAACAGCAGTTTACATCCCAGTTTTAATGCTAATAAATTAAGAACATGTATTAAGCCAAATTAACTGTTTTATTTTTTGATAATTTTGTGATTTATAAAAGAAGAGTCAGTGGACTAGTAATTTCATTAAGTTTTTCCATGGATAGGAATTCATTGTCACTAACATAAATTATTTTGTACACTAAAGGTATACAAAATTACTAAAAAACAATTTATTACTATTATAACCTAATTTATGTTATATAAGTTATGAAGTGTTCTAAAATTCTATTGGTATATAATAACAATGATCCTCTGGGTTTCTCTCAAATTCTTCAATATTTAATTTCTGTCATGATTCATAAATACATTTCATTTTACTGGGTGCATTATAAAACTGGATCTGTACATGCTTTGCTATTAAGGATATTGGTTTATAACCCCACTGCTCTTACTTGCCACTAGTGGTCTTTACATGCTTTGAATCTGCAGATTATGACCATATTCAGATGCTTTAGTATTATTCTTAGTATTTTTTGTCTTTCTTAGCAAATCTTTTTGCCTTATTGAATGCTACGCTGCTTCCAGATGAACATTCTCTGGTGCATTACTCTAAATATAAAAAATGAAAACCTGTGAGTTGTTATTGAACTGCTGTTTTTGTGGATTGTGACCCATAAATGGTATATATAGAAATTTTTTCTCCTCTGTTATATAACATGGATTAATTGAAAAACAAACTGTTCTTTTTTGGTAAGTAAATAATATCTAAGTTAGTAAGGTTATAAAAAAAAAAAAAAAAAA
>NW_013665923.1:3375-5929 GCF_000517525.1 Limulus polyphemus
AAAAAATGCAATATTTTGCATCTTTCTGTATGAGAATATTTAATATTTTATTTATTTATTTTTTACATCTTGTAAGAAGTAATTTTTGGTTTTTCCTTTCCAGTTATTATTAGAACTCGGAGCTAACTTCTTTTCTCTACTTTTTTTTTTATGTACACAGCCCTCGGAGATATTTTCATCCTAATTACAGTACCATAATCAGCTCAGCAATAAGTACATCCCATATCAAGGATCTCTCCAAGGTTCGAGACTAAACTGAAAGTAATCATTGGAAGAAGATGTATTTCCTTGTGTATTGTCATTTTCATAGGCTTGCACAAAATGAACTGTTTACATATATATTAAAAAAAAAAAAAATCTACAGTGAATGGTGTTATTCAAGTTAAAATGTATTTCAATGAAACTTCAGAAATTTCAAGCAAAAGTGAAAGGTAAGATGAAGTGCGTGTGTAATCAAAATTTGGTCCTCCATAAAACATTTTTTAGGAATTTTCATGCATCAAAATAAAGTAAATTAAAATATACAGCTCATGTATGAATTATTATTAATTTGTATTATTTTACATATCAGATTTGTCAATTTGCATAAGGACAGGACTCGAGAAGCAATGTCGTTTGGAGGCCCAAGTTATTGATACACATGCATTATGTTAGGAGTATTGGATCATTACACTTTGTGACAGAGGAGATTCAAAAAAATGGTCTTATTCTGGTTATGTTCACTATTCATTTGCAAAAAATTTTTCTCTTAACAAAATTGTATTTAATATTTAAACTACTGAACACCACAAGAGTTTCTCCTCAGTCCACAAAGAGTGCCTCTACAACTTTTTTGTTTTTTTTGGCTTTTATGATATATTTATTTTAGTTTGCATATTGTCTTTCTTTTAGTTGGCCATTGTCATCCTCATGTTGTTAAGGCTGGAGCAGAGCAAATGGCACTGCTATACACCAATAATCGTTATCTTCATGACAATTTGGTACTCTATGCTCAGCGCCTTACAAGCTACTTTCCAAACAAGCTGTCCGTCTGTTATTTTGTCAACTCTGGGTAAGTAAGTGTTTAAACTTGTATCTGCATCAGGAACAAGAAGGCTAGCTTGCTGGTTTGCCAGTTCTTGTGAATAATAATAGTAATAAAGTTAATTCAATAATGAACAGCTAAGTATTCAGTGTTAAAAATAATAAATCTGATTTCTAAATAACTTTAAATAAAAATGATGATAATTGATATATGGCAGGTGTAGTTTGGTTAACATACCATAATTAAAAAAAAATAGGTTTTCTCTCGTGAGTTTTTAGAATTTAAGGCCATATTTTGTCATTATGTGTTTTAGCTTGAATTATCTTTTAAACAGATTTCTCAAATATGTTACTGAGAGGCTTAGGAATAATAATGAGATAAATGGTTAGCAATGTGAATAATAATTCTTGGTACATATGGACCTGTTAGAATAATTAATGTAAATTGCAACTTTAAGGTAATAATACAGCTCTATATATTTATTTAGAAAAGCTTAAAAATTAAAAAGGAGAATGCACCAAAAAGGAAGGATAGTGCAAATCGTACACAGCACATCCAAACCTTGCAGAATTAAGACCCAAATTGCATTTGGTTTACATCCTGTATCCAACTTTAACCTCAACTTTGCCAGTGTCTCATGATTAAGAGAGAAAAAACAAAAGATCAGATGTGGGTGCTCTAGTCCACAATTTCTCGCATCTTTACCACCATTTTCTGTCTGCAGCCAGATGTGGAAAGGTGGTTGCTCACAAGAATTAAAAACAAACAAACTTAAAGCTAAGATCTAAAAAATAAAGGAGTAATATATTATTGTACCTATCTATACGGCCAGTTGTAATTTTGGCCTTGTCTGTAAATGTTTTACACCCAAATTATAACTGAGATAGATACTACACAAACTTTTAAATTGCAGAATAAGTCTAAAGAAAATGTATTTTTAAGAACTTGTTGAAAGCTATAAAAATAAATTTATTGTTCAAACAAATCCATATTCAGAATTACCATATTTACGTGATACCTAAATTACATAAACCTCCTATTAAATTTTGTTTTATTTATAGTTCAGTAAATACTATGCTGAAACAACCTGCAGTTTTATTAAGTAAATTACTAAATCGGTTATTTGTTAAATTGCAACAGAATGCGAGTAATAAACATGTTCTGGATAGTTAAAAATAATGAACATGTCTTAAAAACTCTAGAAAACTTTAAGACACAGTTAGCAGATACAATTCAAACATATGATTTTACTATATTGTTACGTCTCTGTTTTTTTAATTGATTTTCCGTAACTTCGTACCGACGAAACTTAAGCGACACAAGCCTTTACTTAATAAAACTGGTTTATTCTTTCCGAATATAACTTTACCGATACACTTATTCTCAACAGTCCCGTTATAACAAACTATAATAACGAACGAACGTTAACTACAACAATACGTCTCTCTCTGACTGCAGTTCAATTACTTACTATCTACACCTTACTGTGTCACGTTGTCCCCTCCTATATATATATATATATATATATAT
>NW_013665923.1:5995-9899 GCF_000517525.1 Limulus polyphemus
CAAGGTTTTGTCATCATCAGGTGATGACAAAACCTTGTCGAAACGTTCTACATTATTTCTTGCTGCCACTTTCCCACATCTTGCTGCAGACAGTGAAAGGTGGTAAAGATGTGGGACATTGTGGGCTACAGCACCCACATCTCCTCAATATAAAAAATACTTATGGTAATATTTAAAGCATCTCAATGCATTTTCGTTTCATGTAGACTACTAAATCTTTGTGCACTTAATAGAAAAAGTGAATAGATGTAAAATCTAGAAATTTAGAAAAAAAAATTCTAGTTGAACACCTATGTATTTTAACTAACTGAATGTTTCTTTCTTATAAAGATCGGAAGCTAATGATCTAGCTCTACGTTTAGCAAGAGCTCATACCAAGAAAGAAGATGTCATTGTCCTAGATGCGTAAGTATTATTTTAAAATTTATGAATGATGATGATTATAATGATAACCTGGTAAATGATGAATGCACAAAAAATGAAGGCATTTACAAGAGAAAAAAAAAACTTTTTTCAGAAGTAGTACATAAATCCATATTTTCTAGTGTTGCATATAATGGCAAAAAATCAAAAGTGTGCTATATTATGGAGCTTATCTTGGACAAAATGTTCATGCAATTGTTTTTATTTTTTATTTTGCATCAAAACATGAAATTAATCTTGCAGTTGCGAGAGTCTGTAAAAAGAGTGATTATATTATGCAATTTAGTATTTGAAGTAAATTCTTAATTGTGTGTGTGTGTGCATGTTAATTTAAATTTGTTTTTGTGAGACTTTTGTTCTAAAAGTGTATACTTTCTTGACTAATTTATGATCAGGGCTTATCATGGTCATCTAACCTCTACTACTGACTTGAGCCCTTACAAATTCACGAAGATAAACGATGGCAAGAAAAAAGACTGGGTGCATGTTGTAAGTCAAATACTTTTCATTTTGCAAGAACTAAATTTTTATTGGTTAAGTATCCAAATTTCATGGTATTCAAAGTATAAACAATGCATGATATAAAAACGTTAAATTTTCCTTTTTAATTGACAAAGTATATATATACTAAAATTATGCCTTAGATTATCTTAAGTTACAAATTATTCAAAGTTTATATGATTTTTAAAGCAATTTGTACAAATCAATAGTTTTAGAAAATATTTTAAAAACTTTTTTTTTAAGTAATTTACCAAGTTTTATTTTTAGGCTCCTCTACCATGTGGTTACAGAGGAAAGTACACAAGCACAGAATATTCTCAAGAAGAACTTGGAGAATTGTATTCTAATGAAGTTAAAAAATTGATCAATGAAGCCCATAACAATGGAAGAAACATTGGTGCTTTCATAGTAGAATCTATTATTAGTTGTGGAGGCCAGCTCCTACTTCCACCAAACTACCTGAGGAACACCTACAAGTATGTTGCTAATTTCTGCTGAAAGAATGTGTATAATGATTGGACAAATGTTAAGTTCATAATCATAATTATGGTACAGTCACTCTTTCAGTTTTTTTATTATTATTATAATTATCATTCCTGGCCATATTGGTATTTATGAGAACAAGCTTGTTGACACTGTAGCAAAATCTAACTGTTCCTGCAGTGCCACAGCCCTACCTGTCCCTTATGTGGAATTCAGGCCAGTCATCAAGGCAAGGCTTCACATTAGTTTGCAGTCAATTTTGGGTGTGCAACATAAGGTTTACCAGTAAAGCCCTCTGTTCTTTTTCTGGTCGCCTAGATTTTGTAGGAACCAGAAAAGGGAAGTTGTCTTAACAAGGTTATGCATTACCCATAGTTTCCTTACACATCAATTTCTTTTACAAGGGGCTGATCTGCCATGTGTGGCCTTTGTGACACTTAAGTTACAATCATACACATTACCATCAGAAGCATAATGTTGGACATATTTTATATCATCATTTGACTTTGAAGTTTGGTGTCATTAGTGATGGTGACACTTTACAGGTTGATTGCATTTATAGTTTTTATTACAGGTCATTGCCCTGTTTGATTCTACTTAATTTTTTAACTTTGTTTCACAAGTGCAGACACTTTTTATTCTTTTAATTATTGAAGTTGTTACTTATCTCTGTGTGTGCTTCTTTATTTAAGAATACTACAGGTGTGTATGGCTGTTGGATGAATTGTTTTTCTTGTGTATAACTACAGGTATGTGAGAGATGGTGGTGGTGTTTGTATTGCTGATGAAGTTCAAACAGGTTTTGGTCGAACTGGGAAACACATGTGGGGTTTTGAACTACAAGGAGAAGGTAAGTTTATTTAACCCCATCAATATGGGTCAAAGGCCATTTTATCATGTTTGTTTACTTTCATTCAAAACTTTATTGAACTCCTATTCTATAAAAGTATATCAATGAGTTTGGTATCAAATTGTAGATTATAATTTAAATTTTAGTATTATACATTAGATATTTTCTTAATATAAATATATATTTATAAATCTTTTTTTTTTTTTTTCTAGTGTGTGTGTGTGTGTGTGTCATGTGGCATGTTGAATGCAGCATTATTAATATTGATATATTAATATATTTATTGAATCAACAAATGTGACCTCGCCCACCTCTTCAATTTTTTAAAATACTTGCTCGCGTACACCTACTTTGCCCAATGATGTGTGTATAACCAATCAAAAGCTCAGAATATTCCCCCTAGTAGCTTTCTCAGCCTCTTTTGAAATATTTGGATGGCAAACTCTTTCTTTTCATGCTAGATTTTAAGCGTTAAGACATTAGTGAGCTTGAAATGTCTTTTTTTTGTTTATTTATTTGTATATAGACCCAAATACAGCTTGGTTACTAAGCTTGATAAATTAGTGGAATTTTATGGTATCTATATAATAACTTATGATTTTTGGTTATTTCAAATGTATATATAAAATCTAAAAATTCTTTCGTTTCACATCCTCTATGTGTGAAATTTGATAAGGCTTAGCAACTTGCAGCAAGTGAGTGCAAAATTCGTAACTATAAGATATAATTATTTGCTATACTTCTTTATTTACTGTTCTATGTTTTAAGAAAAATAAGTTTAAGAACTTATTTGTAAATAGTACTTATACTTATAGCACGTACTTATATAATGCATTATAAATGAATTGTAACTGTATTTTATAAAATACTAGGTCACTAAAACACGGCCAATACAGGTCACTTTGTAAAGCCCAGTTTTTTATATATATATATAACCTTATTTATTAACCTGTATTTATAAGTTATATTGTTTTTAATGAACAGATATATATAAGCAAATGGTGGGTATTCCAATGGGAATGAACTTCTCTTTGAATATGGCCAACTGTAACTGTTCTTTTATGAAAACTCATTTATGAAGCATACTTTAAATCCTGACTTGTACATCTACATTTTCTGTTATATAGATGATTTAATATCTATAAATAATATGAATTTTACACCAGACTTAACATATCCAACAGAACTTACAATACAAAGAAGTAATAATGAGATCCATGCAAATTATTTAGATTTGGACATTACTTTTATAGAAAGTATTTTCTTTTTGATAAAAGAAAATTTAATCTTCCCCATTCTTGATCTACCCACACCTAAATGTTATTCTGTGTATCATATTAAAAGATATTATATTTCAGTTAAAATGGTTCTTAATAGTTTGTAATAAGTATAATTTTTTATTGGTGGTATTTTATTATTAAAAAATAAACTGAAAGATAACCGGCTATAAAGACAGCCAATTAAAGAAATACCTTACTTTATTTTTTAATAAATACAAATATATTTTAGAAACTAAACTATCAATTAAGAAAAATATCTTAAAATAAAGAGGGAGTTAATTACTTTTTGAAATCTACATTTTTAAAATAAAGTGCTAATAGTATAACATTTGATTTGTTAAGCTTATTTCCATGAAACATAAAAAAA
>NW_013665923.1:10626-17065 GCF_000517525.1 Limulus polyphemus
ACACACACACACACACACACACACACACACACACACGCGCGCACACTAGCAAAACTACCTGACTTTGCTTGGGTTATTAGGTTGATAATGTGTGTATTCTGAACCCATTTTAACATATGCATAATCTATATGCATTGTTACCAAAACACACGTGGATAAAATAAGAAATACCCAGGTGCACACCCTCAGGGTCCACTTGGTATGGGTGCAAAATTTCAGTTTTCTAGGTTCTTTCCTTTTGGACCTACGGCAGTCTCACACACTTTTATTATTATAGATGTGTATGTTATATTACTAACACTTTTAATTCATGCAGGTGGAAAGATTAAGAATCAAAACATTTCAGCATATTATTTTGCATTCTTAAGAAATGAAAATTAAGGGCTTTTTTTTTTCCTCCTTTAGTATGGTGGAAATCCTGTTTCAATTGCCATTGCAAATGCAGTTTTGGATGTTATTGAAAAGGAACACTTGATGGAAAATGCTTCAAAAGTTGGCACACATTTGTTGAAATCCTTAATGGAATTGAAGTCCAGGCATCCTATAATTGGAGATGTCAGGTGAATATTATAATTATTTGTACTTCAGAACTACCTATTACCTTATTTCACTTTAGTACTAATTGTTTTGTTCCTTGTTCTATCTTAATAAATGTTACTTGAGAGGTCTTTGTTTGTAAGAAGAATGTCTTTAGCTCTAGAATAAATATTTGGGTTGCTAGTTGTGTCTTGCAGTTGTACCAATGTTTTAACTTTATGGTAACAGTACATTAATTGAAATCTAAATTTTTATGGTGAAGATGGTAAACTAAAATTGTGAAATATCTTGATGCTGCATTTTTAGCTTTCATGCATAGGCAGCTAAATATAGACTTTTATGTTACTCTTATTTTGTGGAAAACAAAAGGTGAAAGAAATGAATTATACTGTCTAATAAATGATCTTGCAAAACAGCAGCAATTCATTAATTCATGTAATCAGATTTGTATGACATCTGAACAGGGGGATTGGGTTCTTCATTGGAGTGGAGTTGGTTACTTGTCAATCTACAAAAACACCTGGGACAGAAGAAGCATGCTACGTCATCAGAAGGTAAACAAATTCACCTGCATAAGTTACAAAAAATTCATTATCCTGAATGTCAGAATTGTAGTCCTTTAAAGACAAAATTGAACTTTGGTGGTGGTAATCTAAATATGATTTTTTTTTTTTTTAAATACATTTTCTATTAACTTGGCAAAGATTGGAAAATAAGCATTTGTAAAGAGTAGGCAAAAAAATTCTTTACTTAAATAAGGGTTTTCTTGCACCATGAAAATTTTGAAGCCATAACATTTTAAAAGAACTGGAAAAACAATATTGGTAAATTGCTTGAAATTGCAAAAACCTGTTTTTAATGTAGTTTTTATTATGAAATAATAATTAGCATCCTTAAATATATTCAGTCATTTCTAAAATTATATTATTACATACCTATTTAAAGAGTTTTTAAATACGTTTATATATTTTAATAGTAAGAGCAGAGAAATTTAAATCGTGGTTTTGGCCATCAGAACTTTGCCAAAACCACAAAGAGGGAAAATCCTCTATTTCTGAAAATTGTGCTTGTACCATATTTAAAGTGTGTATATATTTATATACTGCATTTACTGAATATCGTTATATTTAGTGAAATCATTTTGGATGCAAATACATCAGATACATAATCTTCTATGACAATTTCTTTTATAATCCAGGTTCAAAGAAGAATGGATACTGATGAGCACAGAAGGCAAGTATGGAAATGTGCTGAAGTTCAAACCACCTATGGTATTCAATATGGAAAATGCCAACCATTTCATAAATGTCTTGGACAGAATTCTGTATGAAGTGGAAGATAAGCTAGGATTGGTTGATAGCAATCAACCTCTTGCACTCTCAACTATGCATGAAAATAAAGTTTTGACTTCAGATAATGAGGGAGTTGTATCGGATAGTGAGGATTCCTACTCTGGTGGCAGTATTTCGGGGGATGAAGTGATGATGCCCATAAAATCTTGAAACACACTGCTAGTGTGTGAATTATGAGTCAACTAAATTAAAGTGTTGCACATACAAAATTCCAAAGAGTGTCATTCAAGCAATATGGGATATTTAAAATACAATTTTATGTATAAATATAAAACCAAAATGATTCATTATCAATACTTATTCCCTGCCAAGTAGCAGTTACGTTAAATTTCTATGAGCAACTGAATCTGTTGTGTTGATGGTGCATTTTTGAATTTATTTTAGATATAACAACAATTGAAATATATTATCCTAAGTGATATTAAACCATAAGTCCAATTTCTGATTAAAGATAATTTCTTTTCCAGAAATGTGAAATTAAGCATTTAAAGTTTGATTTCATGATGCATTCTTTTTCAAGAACACATTTCTCTTATTTTCCTCTGTGTGTGTGTGTGTGTGTGTGTGTGTTCATATATTATTACACCTTGAAATATTTATTATGAGGATGAAATGATGCATCCTAATAACTAAAACCTAGTTATTTCTAATCTGATGGATAGTTTTTGGCCATTAAAATGGTCTAAACTTGTGGTTTAAAAAGTAAATGTTTTGTTTCTTGGAAAAATTTTATATATTTAGGATTATGGATTGAATATAATGAACATTTAAGATGTTTTGGTGAGTTCAAAAATTACTTAAGCATATATGTTTATAACTTGAATAAAGAAAAAAATGTTATGTTTGTATACAGGGAAAGAGAAGTTTACTTTGTAGTAGCACTTAAATATATTCTGTATGAACATACTACAGATTATATTCTAATTTTGTAACAAGTAAGATCTGTTTTAACACCAATGATATTTACTTGCACTACAACATGTGGCCTGGCATGGCTAGGTGGTTAGGGTGCTTGACTTTCAATCTGAGGGTCGAATTCCTGCCCCACCAAACGTGCTAGCCCTTTCAGCATTGGGGTGTTATAATGTGCTGGTCAATCCTACTACTTGTTTGTAAAAGAGTAGGCATTGGGTGGTGAGGACTAGCTGCCTTCCCTCTAGTCTTTCATTGCTAAATTAGGGATGGCTAGTACACATAGCCCTCGTGTAGCTTTACCTGAAATTCACACCAAACTGCACTACAAAATATTTTAGTGCCATTCACCAAGCTGTTTCACTAATATTGTAAACAAAGCTTGAATATATATATAAACCCAAAAAAAAAAACAACCTTGACATTACAAAACTATTCTCTTTTGCAAGAAATGTTGCACAAAATTGGCACACTATAAATGGTTTTCCTTTAATAATCTTTTTCACATTGTTACTTTACATGATACTCTTAGACAAACTTCACAACTTATTTCAAATCTCCAATTCCACACCACCATTCACCTGTATTGAGAATTATTTACAATAGCAAAAGAACTAAGTAGCAAACAAATTATTTTAATGAATAAATTACTTACAAAAAATAATTTATGAGAGTATATGAGAAAAACATGAATTTTTTCCTAAGAGTTCCATATTAGCAATAAATTGTATATACTATGAAAATGCTTGAAATATTTTCATTTGCTTCAATCTTTAAAAGAGTGCTGACTTACACTATTAAGACTACAAAAGATAATTATGATTTGCAAGACATCCTCTCAGTTAACTTCACAAACACTGAGTGATGCAGCTTCTTTATATCCACAGAAAACCTAAAAACATACAATAGTAAAGAAACCACGTGTGATGCATACAACTCTGTTAGGTTTCAAAGGTTTGAATCTTACTTGACCTTGATTCACATTGTTTTTATATGTGCATCTAGTAACCTGTAAAAATTGCTTGACACACATTATACATTGATGAAGAGAAATGATTTAAATGTGAAATATGTAGAAAATATAAGAACAAACTTTGAGTATGGTGACAAAAACAGAAATAATATTAGAAAGTGTGTGTGTGTATATAATATAAACACATTTAACATAGGCATTTCCAAGCATGTTTTATTTGTAAAGTGGAACATACATGCACACGTATATTTAAATAGCTGTTGTAGAGGACTGCAAAAGCTACAGTAACCATCAATACAGTAAAACCACGGTCTGAGGCTTTATGTTCAGTTTATATTTCTGTAAGGTCTTGGAAATGTATGTTCATTGTTGCTGTATGTCTGAATTTTGAAATATATTCAGCTGTGTCGTGTTATTTGGCCTCAACAACAGATCTATGAAACACTTTATGTATGTTTGTATAAGATTGTGTATTACCTCTTGTAAAATACCAATTTTCATTTACAACTATCTTGTCTTCATAATCGACGATAACTTCAAGAATATAGTTATTCTTTGATGCAACTGCTGTTGTGAGAAAGATCATACTGTTGTTGCGTTTTATACAAAAACTATTCCTTTGAAAACCTGTTGGTGCTTCCTAGTTCTAGGATGAGAATAACAATGTCACTTTTAACAAAAATGGGAAGAAAATTAATATTTGGACACTGGCTAAGCAATTAAAGTAGGACCTTTGTGAGAAACAGTCACAAGGTCACTTCTTTAATAAAATGCTTATACTCAGCATATTTTTGGCTTGCATTGTTTCTCCACATGCTTGGCATGTTTTCTAATTTGTTAGAACCCATTTCCATATCAAGTCAGAGTGCCTTTTAGCTGGGATGATAATCTAGACTCAGTCTCGACAAGCTGCTCAACTGACATAAAGTCTAATGTTGTTAGCCAACAATAAATGAAATCACTGTCAAGCTATTGGAACCAGTTTTCAACAATATGAACATGGCATACTGTTTAAGTATCATTTTTCAAGAGTCCTTGTCCATTAGTGTGGAAATGCATCTTGGATGTTACTTGCCATTCTAATATAACCAAAATATCCAACACCTGTCCAAAGTACATTACCTGCTTCATTATATCTTGTCCAGCACCTTGTACTGTCAGAAAAACAAAGAGGGTGAAGTGGAGCATGAGGCAAAGTAATGTTCTTGGGTGGCAGGGCAAAGAACAAGAAATTCTGGTAATCGTTTCTTGAAGGTGTTGCATACGCTGTTTGAAAGTCTGGAATCTGATGTATCTAACTATGTAATCCATGGGATGGTAATATATTTCAGTTCAGAGTTATGAGCAGTCAAAAAGACAGGGTTTCAGAGTGGCCATAACAGCTTACTAGCAATGGTCAAACTAATGATCTCTCTTGATTCTTAAATCAGTTTATGCCTGTCTGAGGTTAGAGACCTTAATCTTGCAGAAGGCTGCTACTACCACTAGTATTATTATTACTGTCCTTGTCAGCAAGAAATGTATTTTTGAGTAATGCCAAGGCATTATTGGGCTTGACAGATAGATTTATCTCAATAAATGCTATTAAGTAGTCCATCATAATCACACCTACAGTAGCTGCACAGATTGCATGTTGAACATCTTTGAACCTTCCACATGCAGATAATTGAGGAAATAATAGTGATTGATGATAATATACAAAGAGTAGCAAAATTGCAGTCATGTAAAGTGGGGCTTGCAGCTATCTGCTGAAAATCTATTGAACTCTTGAAAAAAAAGATGCAACAACAGGTAAAGAAGAAAAAGACTCATGTAGTGGACCAATTGCTTATGCAACAAGAAATACTGTCACTAACTATTGGTAACTGTATATTGTAAATGTAATACCACATCATGTCTGATTCCTGCCACTGTAGTACCTCTGGTTGAGGGGGAGATCTTATGACAAATTAATGGTTGGTAAAACCAATGGTGGTCAATACACTAAATCTGTTTATTATTACCCTAAATAATATCCCAATGAATTAAAGTGTAGATGTGAAAAAATTTTCAATTCTATGGGAAATTCAACAAATTGTTTTTAATTTGTGCGAGTTTATGAGCTTTTTCCATAAACTTTCTGGAGTATTCATATTTTGAAAAGGAAAATTTATAACTTCAAAGCTGAAAATGTCTATTTTATTGAAAACTTTAAAGGTTGAATGTGAGGTTAATGATATCTAAATCTAGATAGTTTGTTTTTAGTGGAAGAGCTTGGGCAGATATATTTTTAAGGCTGTGTCAAAACAACCTTAATAATTTAGTATAAGAATATCATCTATATATCTGCAAGGCTTTACTATTGTCTTTCTTAGTAAGGTTTGTAGTGTATGAAAATTTTAGTCCAATAAATATAGCTCTGCAACTTGCAGGCTGAAGTTACCTCCCAGTGAAATTCCCTGTATCTGTTGGAGAGCATGTTGGTTAAAATGCACAAATGCGTTATCATGTAAAAGATATATGTCCTGCAAGAATTCCCTTAATGTAAGACTAGTAATTTTTGTGAGTGGGATTATCATACAAAATTCTGTGCTCTGATGCATAGTAGTAATTTATCTGAATTATTAAATGACCTTGAAATTGTTGATGAAAGACTTTTAACTTTATCAGTAGGAAGACTAGTGCA